>NC_072827.1:23852033-24152033 GCF_027744805.1 Dunckerocampus dactyliophorus
CTCTTTTATTGGCTATTCTCTTAATGAGCAACATGTATTAACATTTAAAAAAACTCCAAAGAGCTCAGTGCCTCACCGCATGTCACTACACATCCTGTGTGAAGTAGTGCAGACTAGATACAAATATTAAGAGATAAAAATAAGTAAATAAATATGTTTGAAATACTGTATGTTTATGACTGTAAGGGGTGGGGAGTTGCCAACATCAAATTGACCCCAAGGATATTTGTAAAAGGTGTTACAATATTTGAGAAGAATTTAAGAAGGGTTAAGAACCCCTGCTTTAAGTGGCCTTGTCTCATCCATGTGCAGAGTGAACCACTATATGTTCCAGTGGCGTTCCAAGACCTTCCCTCTGATCATTCCAATTGTTTCAGTGAAGACTGTGAATCTTGTGAGTTGACATTTATTTTATTTCTCGTAAAGCTTTACTTTTAATTGAGGACAAATGAAATGTGTTCAGCAGAGGGTATATATTAAAGGGGTACCGTAGTTCGGATTTTTTTACATGAAGTTGCCTAACATCCCCATCAGCAGTGCAGTGCATCAACAGTGACTTACCCCCCAACGAAGACTCTTGCATCTTCTTCCGCGACGGAGCGCTGGGGCCGTCTTGTTTATGCGTGCGTTCCACAGCGGAAAAAGATGCGAGCGTCTTCATCCCATACACAAGAATGCACAGGTGACAGTGCGCAAGGATATAGCGGGAGACGAACATAACGTCGAGCGATTTATGAGGTCTGATTTTTTTTTTGAGGAGGCATTTTTGTGACGCAAATGTATTACTCTTTTGAACGCATACTGTTTTGAGAAGCCTACCTCTTTACTTAAATGGCCCCAGCACCTAAGCGGAACTACTTTCCTCGTCATGGATCTCCGACCAGAACCGGACTCACGGACTCAATAAAGAATTTAAACAAAACATTTTGCATTAGTGGTGTAGTGGCATCCTTTCTTGCAACAAGTACAAGCTCAATTTCTGGTCAGTGCCCATCTCAAGGGTTTTATCACACACATATGTAAAAACTAGGCATTACACAATAAGGATTTTGGGGGCAGATCACCAGATTAATGAGTTTGAAAAAAAACAGATTACCAATCCCATGAGGAGGCAATTTGCCTGAACTTTCATATCTATTGCATATACGTACAGTACTGACAGTTGGGTAATATAACAAGCTAATTGCTTCTTTCTTCAATCAGTTCACCAAGTTTCTCATCTCTGCTTCCCAGCAGCTTCTAAAAAGCATCGGGTGCGCTTTAGTAATGTTATGGAGGTGCGCCAGCTGCCCTCCACTCAAGCCCTGGAGGCCAAACTATCTCGCATGTCCTACCCTGCTGCCAAGGACCATGAGGCAATGTTGCGCACAGTGGGAAAGCTGACCATCACTGATGTGGCCAAAATCAGCTTCTTTTTCTGCTTTGTGGTAAGTACCTGTACAGTGTCTGTCATCTTTTTTTTATATACATTTCCATAGAAGTGACAAGACATTTTAAAAAATCCACTAAGATGTCCTTGCCAAAGTCATTGTAGTTTTCATTAAACGTGTAGTAACAATGGTGCAAAGAACCCATAATTGTCTTACCTATTAGAGTAGTTGTTAGTATGTAACCTTTTAGCAATCCAAAATATGACTAGCCTAACACACTGCATTTTCTTACTTTTGATCCATTTTGAAAAATAATTTTACAATAATAAAACTCTTTAGTTATTTGTTGATTAGTCCTACATTACAAACAAGTCAAATGCAAGATGCATTTATGCTCTGGTGAATGAATGAATTTGCCTGCCAAGATGGAGAATTATACACTATGTCCAAACTCACCAGGAGGTGATCAGACCTTTTACAACAAAGTATCAGAGCATGTACTGCATGTAAAAAATAAAAGGTAAGACACAAATGCTTTTTAGTTAATAAAAAAATAAATTAATACAGGCGACTAAGTAATTGAAAACAATTTGAAAATGTTTTTAACCAAAGTGAATTATTCTCTTCTTTTTCTTGTTATCCTCTTAATGAACAACCTGTATTGACATTTTATAAGAACTCCAGCCATGAACCTCACTGCATGTCACTGGTATATTGTTTTCTGTTTGCCAACCATTTATGTTTTTATTACTTGCAGTGTACTTCCTGTGTTTATATTGCTTTGCGCTGTCTGTACCTGTTTCTTTTAACATAAAGTTGTTGCTCTCGCTCTGTGTTTTTGTCCTGCAAAACTGGAATTTAACTCTTTGGCATGTTTTGCTCTGGCTTCTTATGTTTCTCCTGCAGTGGTTCCTGGCCAACCTGTCCTATCAGGAGGCTCTCTCTGACACACAGGTTGCCATTGTTAACATTTTGTCATCCACGTCAGGTGACTCTCCCATTCAGTAAAACAATTTAGCTTCGTCGTAAAGAAAGTATTGTTGCCATCTCTTGGTTACGTAAACTAAGTTATTTACCTTCTCTCTCCTCAGGCCTGTTTACACTTATCTTTGCTGCCATATTTCCCAGTAGCAGCAGTGACCGCTTCACCTTGTCCAAATTGTTAGTAGTGGCACTAAGGTAAGGCTCAGATAAAATATTCACACTTCAGTAGGTGTACTATTAGTTAATATTTTTATGTTCATATATTTCTTGTTTTCCCACTTTCTACACAGCCTTCTATTTTAAAAAAGCTATGTTTGTAAGAGGATGCAGGTTACTCGAGGACGGTGGTCACCAACCTTTTTGAGCTCAAGATCCCTAGTCTCGGCTGTGAAACCCCCCCCCCCAATATATATATATAAATATATATATATATATATACTGTATATATTCTTTGGCCACCCCTACTTTTGTGGATCTTCGTTGGTTCTATGAGCAAACTACAACGCGGCTTGTTGGCTCAGTGTCTTTGATGAGCTATGGTGGTTGAGGAGAGAGAGAGACCGGTCAATCTGTTACAATACTCAGCCCTAAAGAGCCGCGGTTTGAAGATTTTTGTGGTGGTGCTCGTCTATGGAGTCATATTTATGCCTTATTTTTGAGGTAGCAAAGGCATGTTTTAGCCATATTAACGTGCAATAACTACTGTTGTGTTCTCAGGCACATTGCTGCGCTCTGTCACTCCCTCTCTTCATCTCACTCAACCCCTCTGCACGCCGCTCACTCAAAGATTTTTCTAGTGCGGGGAGGCAAGCCGGTGTGCCTGCGCTAGTATTTCCTGCCGGGTTTTGGGGACTGGGCTCCTGGCTGAAGCTTGCGGGTTGCTGCCTGCAGGGCCGCGAGCAGTACAGTACGGGCATGTTCAGTGGTCACACGAGACGGCCACGGACCTAACTAGTAATATATTTTATTCTAAACTTAAGAAAGGGTTTAAAACTAAGTGGGGAAGACAGACAAAATAAGAAACCAAAACTTTACCACTTCCACACCTCAAATGTTTATTTATCCCTTTCGTTCCCCATTTATGTGCGTTTAGAATTGTTTTGTGTTTACATTTTTGAGAGTCAACCGCTGATTTAATCAAAAACGTGCGATGCAGCTGACTTCCAGTTCCTGTTTCCATGTAGTGGCAAGCTAATTGGATGTTAACAAGGACATATTGTCATTAAAAACACATTAACAATACAGTTGGACTCACGCAGTGTATCCACAACATGACAAGATGCGTGCCATATTGTACACCAACCGTGTTTTGTGTTAAGATTTTCACCTTAGATTAATTATGCTAACCAAGGTTCCACTGTACTACATTTAATTTATGAAGTCAGTTTTGTTCTTCTACCATTCATATGGTTCCTCTCATTTAGTATGGGGGGTGTTGCCCTTGTGAGCGTTTCCAGCATGGACCGCCCTGACGAAAAAGGCACTATCGGTAAGGGCATGTTGCTTGTACAGTCTGTCACAAAAGTAAGTACAGTAAACCCTTGACAATTCTGAAAATATTTTATTATATCTTTTCAGAAGAAAAGAAAGAAAGAAAGAAATTTCACACTGATAAAATGTAATGTAGCCAGTGTGCAGCTTGGATGGATAACAGGGAAAATTTGCTGTGGCCTCAAAATAACAAAAACATTAACACAATAAAAAACAGCCATTAACTCATTCAATATCAAAGACGTATGTATACGTTTTTCTAAACCCGAACGCCCGATCCCAAAGACGGATTTATACGTCTTTTACGTTTTTTTGCGCGAGGCAAAGGGGTGATGAGGCAACTGCACACTAATAGAAGTCATTGTCACTGCAGTTTTAAGCCATAAAAACGGCTATAGGGTGGCAGAAGTTAATAGGCAAGAAATTCCAGTGTGAAGTGAAAACCATTTCAGGGGACGCTCATGGAGACTGACTACATTACATTGTATCAAAGTGGGTTTTTTTTTCATATTGTAATATACCGCTTTTCCGTACATGTCAAGTATTGCACATGTTTCTGTAGGTTCCTTATGGTCGCTGGCTGGGGCGTTATTATATGCTGTCTATATTGTGATGATCAAAAGACTGGTAGATCGAGAGGATAAGCTAAATATTCCAATGTTCTTTGGTAAGATCACGCTCATCATGGATAACTAAAGTTGTGTTTGGAGCTGTCCAAGCTGGAGCTGTTTGTGTGTTTTTCAGGGTTTGTAGGTCTGTTCAACCTGCTGCTACTGTGGCCTGGCTTCCTCCTGCTTCACTACACTGGTTTTGAGACCTTTGAGCTTCCTAGCCAGCTCGTGTGGACCTACATCCTCGTTAATGGACTCATTGGAACAGTTCTCTCAGAGTTTCTTTGGCTCTGGTGGGTCCGACATCCCATATTCATAGACTGAAATAAAATGTAATTATGTATGTATGTATGTACTAAATTTCAAAAATGTATTATTATTAGATATGGACCTCTTTTTCTCCACAGGGGCTGTTTCCTCACGTCATCCCTAATTGGGACACTGGCCCTGAGTCTCACCATACCGCTCTCTATTTTGGCAGATATTTGCATGCAGAAGGTCAGTTTTCATATGATATATCTTCAACAATACAAATGCGAATTGTTTGAATGCTGAGTCAACGGATGAAGCTTCTTGAAGCAATGAAGACAGATGTGTTGAAAAATGCATGCCAGAGATACCTGCTGGTGGAAAAAAAAATCAAACGTCAGTCATATGCCCATACCATGCTTTTACACAGAAATCGGCCGATACTGATCGGTGGACGATCGACCTAGTTATTATCTTTATTGCCATATTGTGTTGAATTGAACCATTTCTTTACCTGTAAACTCTGAAAACTGTGAATGTAAAGTACACTCCTGATCAAAATTTCTAAGACCATTTGGAAAATTGCAAGAATTTACATTTTGCACTGTTGTATCATAAGGAGGTTCTAAGTAGAGCTTCAAAATGCAAAAAGAAGAAATGGGAGAAAATTGAGTAAGCAATTTATTGCAAACAACCATTTAACTGAAATAGGCTGTTCATCAGCTGATCAAAAGTTTAAGACCACAGCCTTTAAAAGACAAAATCTTGGTGAAGCTATCTTCACCACCTCTTTGAAACACTGGCATTAAGCATGTCGAAACCAATTTTTGAGGTGACAAGAATGGTGCAGCGATTCATTATTCAGTCCTTTTTTGACAATTTTATTTGTACTTTAGTTGTTTTTTTTAGCAATGGTCTTAATAGTCTTTTGTGGTCCTTGTAACAGGCATTTTTGTATAATTCTGAAAAACATATTAATTTTCAGTTTTGGGTAACTTTAACTTTTTTTAACCCCTGGCACTTCACTACTTACCTTTGCACTATTTCAAGCTATTCATTGGACTTGAACGACTTAAATTTCAATAAATATCTGGAAACATTGGGGTCACTAATGTATTTTCTCGCCCTTGTGTTTTTTATTTACAGGTACGTTTTTCATGGCTGTTTTTTGCAGGGGCAGTGCCCGTTTTTCTCTCCTTCCTTATTGCCACGCTTTTATGTCACCACAACAACTGGGATCCTGTCACGGTGGCACTGAGAAGGCTGTACACGTTTATTTTTCGAAGACATCGCATCCAGAGGTACACACCATTCTTCTCCTTGCGTTTGCAAGTTGCTTCTTCTTCTTCTTATATTGTTTATTGGCAGTTAGCAAGCAGCTCACACAGCTAGCGAGTTTGCTAGCGACTATTAACCACAACAGGAATTGGCACGAAGGAGACTGATTGACAATGGTCTACAGCCAATCAGGACACAGAACACAATGGGCAGGTTCCCTCACTTGCTATGATAAAAAGAAAAAACACTAATAATAACATGAAATAAATATTCATATTTGTCCAGTGAACGGTATCATAAATGTATTTTCTGTATGATTCCAATCGTTTTTAACATTTTCTTAAGTATTTCATGATCAAACGTAAGGCAGAAAACTAAGATGAAGCCACCGTGAGAGTATTATTAGCATGTCGCTAATAATATAATGTTGCAGACTTTCTTACAGTGTAATTTTTTCAATGTAAGTGTGACAGTTTTTGAGGTGATTAACAAGAATGGCGCAGCTACTCATTACTGAGTCCTTTTTTGAAAATGTTATTTCTATTTTGGGCGGTGGGGTTCATTTTTTTTAAGCTATGGCCTTACGCTTTTGATCAGCTGATGAACAGCTTATTTCAGTGTAATGGTTGTTCGTGAATAATTTGATTCCTCAAAAAATGTTTTGTCTCACTCTCATTTCTTCTTTTTGCATTGTGAAGCTCTACTTAGAACCTCCTTAAGATACAACAGTGCAAAATTGCTTTGATCAGGAGTGTACTGTATATCCACATTTCAAGTCTATTTGTTACAGATGCTTTTAGCATACACTAATAGCATAAAATATAATCCAACACATTTGTTTTGGCTCCCATCTTTCATGAGGTGAACTCAAAAGATCTAAAACTTTTTGTATGTACACAAAACATCAGTTGTATCATGGCTGGCCACAAAATTGTACAGTTTTATCACATAGCACAATGCCATAGATGTTGCAAGTGTCGAGGGAGAGTGCACCAGAGCTGTTGCTTGTCTATTGAATGTTCATTTCTCTAACAAAAGCATTCTCCAAAGGCGTTTAAGGGAATTTGGCATTACACCCAACTGTCCTCACAAACAGACCACATGTAACCACATCAGCACCTCCACATCCAGCATCTTTACCTCCAAGGTCGTCTGAGACCAGCTATCCGGACAGCTGTTGCAAAACATTTTGCATAACCAAAGAATTTCTGTACAAACTGTCAGACTCCATCTCAGGGAATATAGTATATTATTTACAGAATTAAAACTCTCAGTCAACAAAACAAATGAAGCACAGTTAGCCTATAGCCACCAAGTAACGTTATCTTATTTGATCACATGCATTCCATAATGTGGTGGACATAAGTGGTGATATAGCTCCATACCTTTTAACTTTGGCTCATTTCTTCTTTCCTCTTCTTTCTAAATTGTGCACGCGACGGCTTTGACTTTCTCTTTTCCATGTCTTGTTGACAAAAATTAACAACACTTAAGGGATAGTTCGGATTTTTTGACATAAAGTTGTATGACATCCTCATCAGCATTGTAGTCCAATAACAGCGACTAACCACACTTGGTCTCCTAAGTCCAGTTCTGGTCAGATTTCCGTGATGAAGAACATAGTTCCACTTAGTTGTTGGGGACAATTAAGTAAAGAGTTTGGCTTCTTAAAACAATATGTGTTCAAAAGATTAAACATTTGCATCACAAAAATGCCCTCTCAAAAAATCAGACCTCACAAAACGCTTGGCATTGTATATTTGTCTCCCGCCATATTCCTGCGCACTGTCGCCTGTGGGTTCATGTGTATGTGATGAAGACGCATGCATCTACTTCCGCGACGGAGCGCCGCAGCCATCTTGTTTACGTATGTGTCCCACAGCAGAAGAAGATGTGAGTGTCTTCGTCACATTCACATGAACGCATTGTGATAGACATTACAGTTTTTCATCCCCTTCCTTAGCCTGGCTATCAAAGTTTGTGGCACAGTTGTTGCGTAATCGACTTGTGCCTGGCTATAACAAACAGAATACAGTGGAACCTTGGTTAGTGTCACTCAAACCGAAACACACTCAAGCTGAATCAAGTTTTTCCATAAGGAATCATGCAAATACAATTAATCCGTTCTGGACACCCCAAAACGAGAGACGAAAACTGAAAAAATAACAAAAAATACTAACATTTTTTGAAAAATTGTACTTTGACATTTGACAATGAAAATTAATGTGGAAAATGGATATTTAATCATGAATTCAGCTTAATTCCTAAAGTTGTGGACCTTATGAAGAAGTTGCATGCTTTTCAGGAAATTACCCAGAATGTGCTTTGTTTAATTAATGACAGATCAAAAGTTGGTTGACTTTGACTCACACTTGTAGTACAATTAAACTCACTACTTTTACATTCTGATCACATCATGTAGTTCCTTTTATGTACCATTATGTTGACGACTGACACCCCATTCTTTTCCCTCAGACTGCCAGAGGACAACGAGCTATGTGCAAACCTAATTCCGTTGCACACCGTCTCTCAAAATGAAGGAAGCCTGTGGTCATGATGGAGATTCAAGTAAGTCAAACTCCTTGTGGTGTGTTGCTGACTCCTGCCAAATGTAACTGATGTTAGTGGACATACCTAAACGTAGTCCTTTTCAAGTGCCTCATATAAAAAAGGAGACAGATAGAAGATAAATCTTTGGAAAAAATGTTGTCAAAATGTGACAAGTAAATGTTCTTTCTGCGGCGGTCATTAAACACTGACAGACTTGCAACAAATTAACACAAACCGTAAAGGGAATATGCCAAAACCCAGATTGACAGGAATGGAGGCCAATAACGGTACGTGTCCTTCAAATTAGGGGTGCGCGATAAATATCAGACCAATTATTATCGGGCCAATGTGAGGAATTACGACGTCATATTGATAAATCTGATAATTAAAAAAATATATAGCATAAAAATATTTTAATGCAATGTTAAAAAATAGCTCAGATAACTAATAATAAAAAAAAACGCTCAAATGAAGTGAGATTTGCCGTACTGTGCTGTAGGTGGGTTAGCGTGAGCAAATATGCTGTAAACATCAATGCGATGAACGCTAATCTTCCACGTCAGGCATAATAAATGTAGCAGATGAAAGCAACACTTGTTTCAAATAGTATTAGTTTAGTAAGTTGTTTAGTAAGTAGTTTTTGTTTTAGGAGGTGGGACATGTGTGCCCTTGGCCCTGGTAGTGCAGTTATTATGACGAGAGCGCTGCGGTTGTAACTTGCATTACATTTGTTTGATTATGGCTGTGGCAAACCCCCCCCTTTATGTTACGACATGTCCCGTTACTGGCTTCCATTCCTGTCCAATCTAGGCTTTGGTATATTGCATTTTGGGTTTGTGTGATTCTGTTTTTTTTGTTTCCTGAAATTTGTTGCAAGTCTGCCAGTGTTGAATGACAGCCACAGGGAGAGCGTTAAAGGGATAGTTTGGATTTTTTGACATGAAGTTGTATGGCATCCCCATCAGCAGTGTGGTGCATCAACAGTGTCTTTTCCCCCACTTGGTCCCGTGAGCCGAGTTCTGGTCCATTTTCATTGTGGAGGAAAGTAGTTCCGGCTAGTTGCCGGGGTCTCTTAAGTTAAGTGTTCTGCATCTCAAAACAATACGCATTCAAAAGAGTAATACATTTGCATCACAAAACCATTGCCCACAAAAAGTCAGACCTCTCAGTCGCACCGCGTTATTTCCTCTTTGTTCGTATCACTGCGTGCTGCCGCTTTTCCATTGTTGTATGTGTTTACATGCGCAGATGAATGATGAATGAATTCATGAGGCCATAATCAGGCCAACCAAGCAGAGAGTATTTGTGCTAGTATTTGTCTCTTCTTTTGGGGAGGTAATGTTACAAGCATGAGTCACTTGGTGTGTGGACATTTGTTTAACCATACGCAATGCTAATGAGTTACTATAAGATATATTAAAGATATATTTGTGATGATTTTGGATTACTGATAACATGATTTCGTTTCTCTATTGCTCATCAACATTTCCATTTTTCCATACTTTTGTCCTTGTTTTTCTTACTAGGTGGCAAACGTGAATCATCTGGTTGCTGCCACAGACGATGAACCACCCTGTGCCTGTCAATAGAATCCTTGATTTGATTTCTTTTCGTCAACTCAAAGTGCTGGACATTAAGTAGTCATCACTTTTATGCCATGTGACCAAATGAAAAGGTATGTTGAAGTTCATTGGTGCAGTACCAGGAGAAGAGTGGGATGATCTTCACTAAGAGATATATCCCTTTTGTTTATGGGCATATATTCTTCTGTGTCATTGTATGTTCTTACTCATTTTTACTTACTCACTTCAGTTTTGCCTTTCATTTGACCGCCTTACACCTCGTTTCTGCTTCTAGTTCAAATCTGGATCACAACACTACGTTAAACAGTGTGTCACTGACTCCAAATGAAGATGTGATATCGAGACCTATTCAAGGCTCTTCTGTATAGTAACAGTGATGAGTTCATGGTACTTAGTCTGGGCAGGTCAAGTACTAAAAAGAACAAACATCTGCATATACCTCAACATATTTCCCACCTCCACCCAACCTCTACGTGAAACTGACACAATATGCTTTACAATTTTAACCCCTGCCAAAATGCCATGCAAGCTCTTATTAATTATCACAATGGTACCTGTCTTTTTCCCCTTTCTCCGAGAAATATTAGTCAGTCATCTGTGAACTACCGGTGAGTGTTATTCAGAGCAGGGGTGCCCAACCGCCAGGCCATGGCCCGGTACCAGTCTGTGAGCAGGGCCGAACCAGGCTTTCAGTTGCAATGCAATAATTTATAACTATTTTTTTAAATAAAAATGTAAATAACTACATACAATTTTATGTAAGTGGATATCAATTTTGTAAGTATGGGACATTATTTAATAAATAAAAAAAATTATATACAGTCAGAAATCTCCCAGTTTTGCATGCTTATGTTGTTTGTTGCGAGCGTTGAGACGTCCCACTCTGTTCAAGGTCCTTGAACGCAGCATCCAACTTTGTCCCTCGCTGCACAGATAGACTACTATACTGTATTTTTCCCGGTTTTCCTTCATCTCATATTTGGTCCCAAATGCTGATACTATGTGGGAATGCATCGAGGTACGATTTGATGACATTATTGAGTGCCAATGTAAATATTTGTCCAGTCCACAACCTCAAGTTAATTCATGCTAGCACATGCTAGTCTGTTATGACACACATCAAACAGACACGTTATAATCTTCTGTCTGAAAACCAAACTCCAGGCTCGTACTGATGGATGAATAAATAAATTAATTAATAAAAAAAAATGAATGAATAAAATAGCATGTGATCCTATACTGTAAGACACATGGTGTCTTCAGAATGGGAGTAAATGTTGTGTACACTGAAACATGAAGTATTCACCTTTTTTATTACATTCAGATGACCACTAAATTTTCTTGTTTACAAATCATTTTGTGGGTCGCATGGTGGTTAGTATGTTGGCCACACAGTCAGGAGATCCGGAAAATCTGGGTTCGAATCTCCGGTGGACATCTATGTGTGGAGTTTGCATGTGCGTGGGTTTTCGCAGGGTTCCCTCCCACATTCCAAAAACATGCATGTTAATCGTGTGAATGGTTGTTTGTCTATATGTGCCCTGCGACTGACTAGCGACAGTCCTGGGTGTACCCGGCCTGAAAATGGATGGATGGACAAATCCAAATCCATCCATCCATTTTCTATACCATCGAGGAAAAGGCTTCTTGAGACGTCATCTGTACTTCTGTGTAGAAGAAGTACAGATGACGTCTCAAGAAGCCTTTTCCTCGATGGACAACTCCTGTACGACTGAGAGCCTACACAGACGATTTTCTATACCACTTTTCCTCATTAGGGTTGCGGGGGCATGCTGGAGCCTATCCCAGCTGACTTCGGGCGAGAGGTGGGGTACACCCTGGACTGGTCGCCAGCCAATCGCAGGGCACATGTAGACAAACTACCATTGGATGGACAAATCATTTTGTATTTTTGTGTCAAGAGTAAAATATTTGCACACATCCAACTACCTGTATTCTTTTTCATGTAACTGTACTTTCATTCCCTGTAATGAGAAGACAACATTTCTGATGTTTGTCATGCACTTCAAATTCTAAATGTGAGATCTGTCATTATTATTATGGAGTGCTCAAGTGCTCACTAACTATGTTCACTAACTGCAGAAAGCAATAACATGACAGAACGGGCTTGAAACTTCAACAAACATTATTTTACGTTCTGCTTTGCTCTGCTCTGCTTTTTTCTCCATATTTTTTGGAGATAGTTTATACTAAGCATGGGCTGGTTACTGGTTTCAAGGTATACCACGGTATGAAAAGTCAGGGTTTCAAAATAAAATAGTCCGTCCTACGGTATGAGAGAAAGTGGAGGTCCAGCCCGGCCACTAGTATGTGGAAATACTTTGTCATGTTCTGTGTTATTCGTCACAGATGTAATTGGGCTTAAGTGTGCTGAAACCACGGGAATCAGCTGTGTTGTCAAAAACAAAAGAGATAAAAGCCGCGGATTAAGTGGTATAAACCTTTTATTCTCCACTGAACAACAAACAGCAATCACATTACCCAGAAACAGAAGTGAAACTTGGTGGTGCAAGCAAATGAATAAAAACTCAGAAAATATACAATCCAACAATTCCAAAACAATTGTGGTCAAGTTGTGACCTGCACATTCACCACGCTATGAAATAATAATAACGAAACATTACCTTTTTTTTTATTATTACTATTATTATATATATGGTGACCTTTTTTGAGCCACTGATTGACCCAGTAATTGCATTTATAAAAAAGTATATACATTTATAGTCTTGTGACATGAGTCGCAAGATTAGCCACCATAGATGCATTAAGAATAAATGTATTAACAATGCCATTACTGAAATTACATTTCGTAAATACAGTTAGTGAACTCGAAATATTTACTTATATGATATAAGTGCTTTTAAATCAAATTTATGTTGCACCTTATGGTCATGAAAAAATAACCAGATTTTTTTCGAATGGTAATTAATGTGTGGTCCTACCCACACTTGTAGGTCAATACAGTAAATCTATGTTGATTGTTTTCCCGACCATCTTATATGTGTATGGTCTATTGTGAGTGTATGAAATTGTACAAAATGTATGTCCATTTTATTTTATTTTTTTGCATTTTCAATTATGTCTTGAAGTAAAACCATTTTCTACATAAGAAATTAAATGCCTTGACGTTTTCTTCCTCAAGTGTGCAAATCCAAGTTAAAATATTTGTATTATTTATTATTTTGTATGTTGCTTGTTAAGCGTTGGTAACACGGTAGGGAATGAAAAAGTAAAATAAAGAAAAAGGAAAAACCTCTTTGATACTGCTAATCAAGTTTTTATTGACATCTACATGCAGGTCATATTTCTGCAGTATTGTCACGAACTGTTGGTGTGGTAGTGTTGATGTTGGTGAACGCACCTTGCTGTTAACGTTATTGGTGGATAAAGAGGAAGTGTGTTCTGGGAGGGAGACAAGTGTGCGACCTGAACTGTGTCCGAGCGCCCCTATTGGCGTTAAAGTTGGCAATAAAACTTTACAAGATTGTCAGACTCTGTGTGGCTCTATAAGAACGCTGCAGTATATATCTTAATAGTAAATAACATGAATTACTTTCATCATAGTGTACGCACCGCGCATAACTGTATTTTACGCTCAGCTCAGAGCTGGTGAATACAATCGTACACCGACGTGCATCTAGCCCCGCCCAGCTCACTTGTTTACCATCATGGCGGACTTCCTTCGCTATAGTTTACTACACTCTGTTACATGCATTTGCGGCTGAATCGACAGTCTCACCTATGTAGGGTCTTTGGTGGCCACCTCCTGTTGTCAACAGTGTTGTCAACACATACTTCCAGGAAATACACGACTGCTCTCCTGACGTCATCAGCCCGATGAAAGATATTCTGAGACATGCCATCAACTTTTTTAAATGGTGTACTGGTGATTTTAATACTTGCTGGAGCCAGAGGTAATTGGGTTTATTATGTTTTTGTGTTTTTGTATTGTAGCGCGGCGCACGATCAAATATACCCACCTGTGACGGTGGGAGGCACCTAGGTTTCGATTTCACTTCTAAGTTTATGAACATGTATCCAAAATCAATGTAATATCGTCTTTAGCATTGTTTGTGTAATTCTAATATTATCATTGTGAATGTCTAGTGGTATTAGCTGTGCTCAACACCCCAAGAAATGTCCGTCTGACTTCCATAAACATGAATTTGGTGCTGAGGTGGGATTCATCAGCGGAGGGAACCAGTGAT
Organism: Dunckerocampus dactyliophorus; assembly: GCF_027744805.1. Classification (NCBI taxonomy): domain Eukaryota; kingdom Metazoa; phylum Chordata; class Actinopteri; order Syngnathiformes; family Syngnathidae; genus Dunckerocampus; species Dunckerocampus dactyliophorus. Next base: position 23,866,379 of record NC_072827.1, read on the forward strand.
CTTCTCTACACCGCTGAGGCCAAGTAAGTCTCTCTTATCGAAGCACAGAACCGCCACAGTGACCGTACTTTAATGTGGTAAGACATGTTGTATACTAGTTAATACATACATTTTATAATAATATATGATTATTATACTGTACATACAGTTGCCCCTCGTTTATCGCGGTTAATTGGTTAGGCAAATTTACGCAAGTAGGATGCAATAATAATATTTTCGAGCACAGAAAAATGGAGCAGAGAAAACCTGTTTCTGACTTTCTAAAAACGTTTAACATTATTAGAGCCCTGTAGACGTTAAAGCGATAGTTCGAATTTTTTGACATGAAGTTGTATGACATCCGCATCAACACTGTAGTCCACCAACAGCGACTCACCCCCCACTTGGTCTCCTAAATCCAGTTCTGGTCAGATTTCGGTGATGAAGAACGTAGTTCCAGGTAGTCGCTGGGTGTTCACAATGAGTTTGGCTTCTCAAAACAAAATGCGTTCAAAAGAGCATTACATTTGCATCACAATAATGCCTAGTCGAAAAATAATCAGACCTCACAAATCACTCGGCGTTATATTTGTCTCCCACCGTATCCCTGCGCACTGTCGCCTCTCCACTCTTGTGTGACGAAGACGCTTGCATCTACTTCTGCAACAGAGCGCCGTGGCCATCTTGTTTGCATGGGTGTTCCACAGCACAAGAAGACGCATCTTCGTCACATACATAAGAATGAATGGCAAGTCGACAGTGCGCAGGGATAAGGCGGTAGACAAAAAAAACGCCGAGCGATTTGCCAAATCAGAACTATCCCTTTAAATAACACCCCTATAGTCACCTTTATAATCGGATTACTTAATATAGCAGACATGATAAGCAATAACAACTAGGGGTGTCACGAGACACTACGTCCCACTCTTCTGCACGCTGTGTGCATGCTCCCACCGAGATAAAGAGACTGTATGACTGACAAAAGCGCTCACTTCGTTCATGTCGTTGTTCTATGGAACAAACGCGCCAAGTGCTGATAGAGTGAACCTTTTCCTGCCTGTTTGGAGGAGGGAGACGAGGTAAACAGACAAGCCGGAGTTAATTTACTGTGTGATTAATTAATTAATTTATTATTGTCCCAGGCCTACAGTAGTGCCCATAAGCCATTTTTTTTTCTGGACGGGATATCTTGTCACGTTTTAAGCTCGCGAAATCTTGTGACATGAGATCTTGCGACACCCCTGATAAGACATAATATCTCACCGTTAGCATTGGTAAAGTTTCTTATTTTTGTAGGATCCTAAACGGAAATATGGGTCGAGCACATGGCATGAAAAAAAACGATGAAATCAGCCTATCATCCGTTCTCACTATGACATTTGTCACTTGATTGATATACAGGACAGCCAGTCTAACATGACTCTGCCACACCGGACGCACACTCTGACAATGCTGCGAACTATACCACATTGCGCACCGCTTATGTGCAAGGCTACAGGATCTCTGAAGTGACACACATGTAAACACCGTGAAACACATACACAACAATGGACAAGCGGCAGCGCGCAGTGATATGAAGGCCGAGAAAACAGAGGTCTGACGGTTTTGCGATGCAAGTGTATTACTCTTTTGAACGCATATTGTTTCGAGAAGCAAAAACGCTTTATTTTTGTTAGCCCACCAACTAGCCAGAACTACTTTCTTCAACGCCAAAAACTGACCAGAACTCTGCTCACAGGACAAAGTGGGGGGAAAAGTCACTGTTGATGCTCTGCACTGCTGATGGGGATGTCATACAGCTTTATGTAAAAAAAAATCCGAGCTATCCCTTTAATGAGGCATTCAAGTCCATAGTGTAAACGTCTGACCAGAACTATACATGTACTGTATTAGGAGAGGAAGTCCAGTAAGCTGTGCCCAAACAGCTGTTGCCAAATGAAAATATGACATAGCTGTACTTTCCTCCCCCTTCCCCACCCTCTCGTCTCCCCCACCCTCACCCCCACAGGACCTCTGTCACAATGTACCGGGTGGGTTGTGTGAACACCTCAGCACTTGAATGTGACTTCAGCAGCCTTGAATTCCCCCTCAGCTTGTATGGAAGGTATACAGGCAGAGTGCGCGCACAGCAGGGGCCAGAGAGCTCTCCTTGGGTGGAAAGTAACAACATTACCATGGACATTGATAGTGAGTCAACTTTTTATTATGTCTGTAATTATAAGTATTTACAATCTCTTGATTATGTATTTTTTGCTTTTAGTTTATTTAGCTAATAAAATAGATGTCAATTTTTTGGATTGTGAGTTTTACCCATAAGAAATCGTGGAAAAAGAAAACTGCAATTGTAAACTTTTTAAAATATGACACGGGAAATGGGAAATGTAAGGAACAAAGCGTGGTTAATTGTCATGCACGCGCAAAAGGAAGTTATACAACTAACTGTTGTGACTAAAAATGATTTTGATTAATTATATTTTTATAATACACGGGGGTTTGCAGTGCGTTTTTTCTTTTTAGGCAAATGCAGCAGTAACGGCTTGAACAGTGTGAATGATTATTTTATTTTTGTAAAGTAATGTTCCTAATTGGCAGAAGTGCTGAAATAATCGTTCCAGCTTGTAGCCCTGTTTCCCCCATCTGTACCGAACAATGGCACACTGCTTTCTTTAGCCACTTGTCATTGTCCATTTATGCATTTCAATGGGAAGGCAAAGTGTGCACAAACAGGATACTTTAACTACGGAAGAGGGTCGCTAGGCACTGCCTTCTGCTTGGCACTATCGCTAACCATGACTCCCGCTAGCCAAAGGCTTTGTACTTTTACTTTACTTTTTACTTTGTAGTGCAGTCTGGATGCACAAAAAATGTAATATGGAAAGCAGTAATGTTTTTTGTTCAGAAAGAGGATGGTTATCTACAATCCATCCATCCCTTTTCTTTACCGCTTCTCGTATTTAGAGTTGCAGGGGAGCTGGGCCATTCCCAGCTGATTGGAAATTGAAGGCGGAATATACCCTGGACTTATTGCCAGTAAATCACAGAGCACGTATCGAGACAGACAGTCATTTACAACACGCCCACATTCACACCATCACTAAATGGGTGCTGGTTGCAAGGAAGTCAGCTGAGTGAACCGCAACACTATCTGTGACAGGTTATCATTGTCATTTTCATGAAGGTCTTCTTTTCTTTTTCTCATCAGCCATCATTGGGTCACCCAGTGTCTCGCTCTTTTCCAATGGGGCTGCACTTGTAATTTCCATTGAAGATCCAGTGTTTGCAATCTCAACGCTGAAGGATGTCTACAGCACTGCTACTTACAACATCACCTACTGGAAAGATGGCCAGAGTGAAAAGGTAAGGTCATTATACTGAAAATTGTGACCCCTTGTTTCACCGTCCGTGAAAGTTATTTTCTGGAAGAAAATACACACTACAAAAAGGAAGCTATTCCCAGATTTGAATACTATCGTCATTTTAATTACGATGTTAGTATTTAAAATCAAGTATCGCAAGTAGGTAATACTCAGATATTGTTTGATGGTACCCATGCAGTACATATAAAAGTATAAAATTCATGTTAAATAAACAGTACACATCTGCCATCATTTAAAGTGACTAATTAATTTGGATTTTAGCAACATTTCTTTAGTTTCATTTTAGAGGACAAGCCATAGTCCGCAGAGAGCTTCCAAATCATCAGCGGGCTCTCGTTATTGAACTGTATCAGTCACGAAAAGGGTATGAAAGAATTTGTTATACCTTGGACGACGGTGAAGACTGATGGTGCAAGCGTGTGGCGGTAACGTTGACACAGCCTTTGTCAAGTCATCCTGTCATTTGAGCAGACTGCTTGTGATTTCACCGGTAACTGCCAATGTGCTAGCTACACAGACAATGGAGCTTCGATGAAGCGTTGATTAAAATGACAATGATTGTATTTTGTACGTCTGTGGCCTACGTATGCAAATCCATGCATGCACACATCTTTACCTAAACACACCTGTCAACTACTTAGCTTGTTAGCTTCCTTTGGTAATTAAAGAGAAAGACATAGAGTGTTAATGGAGCTGGAAATATTCAGTCTTACAACATTCACTTTAATTTAATCAACTGTTGATCAGGAATTGAGAAGGCGTTTACGAAAGTGTGCTGTCTGCCCTTTGAACGAGTCGTATACACACAGGAAATACTGGACTAAAAGCCAATAAGCCATTATGGTCCGCGTTGCTGCAGTGCGAGATTACATTTTTTGGTGGTGCATGTCACACGACACTAGAGTGTTTGGAGAGGGAGAAGCAAGCTCACGCAGCGTACACAAGCACCTTGATGGAGAAGGTTAAACCAGGCTTGGCTGTACTCATATTTCCCTCTCCTTTTTTTCCCCCTGGCTTTTTCATCAGCGGTAGATTTAACAGACTAACACTTTTTGCTTCTCATAGGCAAGAAACATAAGCAGTGTTCTGCAAAACCGAGTGGTTTTAAACAAACTGGACCCCTGGATGAAGTATTGTGTTCAGGTCCAAATCAATGCAGGGGAGAGGAGAGAGGGGAACTCCAAGTTCAGCATACCAAGCAGCACTGTTTGTGAGAGCACCACCTCTGGTTAGTGTCTTTTTGCATCCATATCAGCTTCTTTATTGTTATGGTTTCTTTGTTTTTATAGGGGCTGTCATAGTTAAATGTGCTGTCCCTCTTTGTCTTTAAATTACACTTTTTTTTCCAACCAAAAATGTAAGAACATCATCACCCGCTAGCAAACTTACCAGTAGTGGTTTCAGAGGACACGTTGTACACAAATACAGAACGTCTGTATGCTTCACAGTTACAGGTTAAACTGAATGAGATGTGTCGTTCGGCCCGAAAAGAAAAGTGTGTAGGCCTGTCACGATAACAAACTTTGCTGGCTGATAATTGTCCTACAAATGATTGCCGATACTGTACAAGGTGCACCACAATTCTCATCTCTACTGACCAATGGTAGCATGCAGCATTTATGTTATGCACTCATCTTTGTTTGTTTATGGAAGGTACACCGTGCATCAAAGTCAGGGCCAGGAGGCAGCGGGCACTGTAGCAGCAAGTCGCCCCCGCCAATTGCCGACACAGATGGTTGGGGCCACACTACTGTACAGTACTACTGTACTGTAAACGTACTGACTGTTAAGGAATTATTCAAGCAAAACATCCTAGAGCAGACTTTTACACAGTTGGGTTCAGTTTTTATTGGGTCGCCACTTGTCCCAATAAAATGCCATATCCTTTGTTATTCAGCATTCATGTTTGTTGTAATTCTAAAATGAATAAATGCATTCCGTGTAAATTCATTCATGTTCTTTACACAGAAGCAGAAGCTCCATGGGTGCCGGCAGTGGTCACGTTTTTCATCATGACCTTGACAGCAACTCTTGTGGTGATTGCACTGGTTTATAGAAAAAGGATTTCCCATCTTCTTTGTCCACAAGAAGCGCTCCCTTCGGTATGTGTGTTTTTTTGGAAGACAATCCAACAAGTACAGTCATTAATCCATTCCAAAAAGTCCAACTGAATCAATTTTTCCCATAAGAAATAATGTAAATCCAAATCTGTTGCAGACACCCAGAAATATTAACACAAAACACATTTTATAGAAAATGAATATCATTTTACATGCAGAAAACAAAATTATTTTGTACCCTCATTGCATCTCATCAGCCACACGCCGCAGTGCTTAAAAGGAGGAAAGAAGGAGACAGATATAGTCGTTCATTGTTCTGTGTGCGTTCTTTGAACAAATAAACCACCCACACACACAATGAAATGATTAAAGGATCATCTGGCCGGAATCCGTCTATGGCAGGGGTATCACGAGACGCTCAGTTCACGGGACGAGACGATACATGAGATTCGGTCTATTGCACGAGACGAGATTTTAACATTACTTTTAAGGAAAGTACAATGAAAAAATATATAAAAAAATATATGACAATTTATTGCAATCTGCTTATTGAATTTCTGCTACGTTATACTCTTGTGCACTCTGTGTGTATGCTAGCAGCCCCGTCTCCACTCACTGAGACAAAGAGACTGCATGGCTGACAAAAGGGTTCAGTCCGTTCAGGCCAATGCACAGGGTAAACTCCCTTGCTGCATGTTTTGTAGGCGGGGGAAGGTGAAAACAGGCATGCATGCACATGGCAATATATTGAGGCGGGCAAAGTTATTGAGTTCATTTTCATTTATAGTGTGATGAATTAACACATTTATTATGGTACCAGGCCTATTGCGCACGACATTTTTTTTCTGAACGAGAAATCTTGGGGAATTTAATCCCACCTCATTTACCCTGACATGGTTGTTGTTTCTTTCCAGCATCTTTTAGAAACACAGAACTCACCAAACGACTGGACCATGCAGATCTCTGACCAACCGGAGGAGAAATACAACTCAGTCAAAGTCATTGCAGATAATAAGTCAATGGAGCAACGGAAAGTCATTGGAAAAGGTGCTGTCTGCCTTCTGCAGGACACTTGATGTTACAGTACCATCTTTGTGAGGCCATGAAAACAGAAAAGCTGCTACATAGACCACTAAAGAACAGAAAAGCTGGGCAGGATGTAGTCTGTTGTAACTGTGAGAGATTATGTGCAGGGATGACTTTCAAGCAGCAAGCAACCAAAACAAAATAACAAATGCTGGCAGTTTACTGGCACAGTTCATTCATTTATATGTCTCTCTTCATCTTCTCTTTTTTTGTCTTTGGCAAGCAACCCACTGTGACCATGGGTGGATATGGCTGGCTGTTATGTGCGAAAATTCCTGGCCAAAGAATTAGATTTACTGTATCAGAACCTGGATTTCCCCCCCCCAAATTTGGAATATTCTACACCTCAATTTCTCAAATTTTCAATTTATTTTGAAAACCTATAACAACATGATATGTTACACTTACAAACTTGCACAATATTTACATACTCACTTTCTTCTGTTCTTATTCATTTTCTTGTGTTTTTTTTTTTTTAGGGAGAATGAACAGAGTAACCTGTTTTGCTGTGCATGTGCAACCACAATAAAACTCTTTAATTGAAGATGACTGAAACCACTGTAAATGTTCAGTAAACAAAAGTGTTTTACTGTCATGAATTTCAATTTTTCTTCAAAAAACATGCCGTCAGCGGAGGCAGGTGAGGTAGAGCCTGAAAAATGTTTTAAAAAATAATAATGGTAAGTAATGGTAATTATTTGGCTTCCGATCCCATTTGATTTTTTTTTTTATAGTCTTGTCGATCCTTTTTTTTTTTTTAGTAATAATAAGCTTTTGTTACAAACATGAATTTGTGGAATTGAATCTGGTTATGGAAATAGCTCTTCAAAGCATTAAAAAAATGCAACCAAAGTATTGCTGAATTTACGTTTTTATTACACAGCATGACCAACAATATTGTTTGGCATTTGCAACAAACGTCTGATTCAGGTCCCTAATCCAGTAAAAGATACAATAAAAGTCCACCCAATAAAAGATAAAATTGGAAAAATGGACGTGAAAAATACTTTCAGGGTAGGATTTGGTAGGTAAATGCAAATAGTAAAGTATGTATGGAGTGTAATAATATAGAGAATGTGGAACACACAGTACTACAATGCAAGAAATATAAGGAAGAGCGTGTAAAGTTAAGAAAAAGGATTACTAAGGTTGGAAAGGAATGGAGCATTGAGGGTATTTTAGGAACAGTTGGGGACAGGGTGAGAAATACAGAGGGCGGTATAATACAATATAGATAATTATTAGAATATTTTATTATAGTGTTATTATTAATATTATTAGTAGTAGTATTAGCATTTTACCCTCTCATTATCTGAATTCATATAAAATAAGATACATGGCCCATGTTGCACACTCTGGTACAACTAGGTGGCGGTATGCACCTTTGAAGTCATGGTCGCAACCCGCCATTGAACCAGAAGAAGAAGAACACTGCACCCCGCCCAGCTCCCTCTTGGCCATAGTGGCGAACTTTTGACTACACGCAGGTTCATACATTTGAGAGCTGTCTTTTTATCTAGCTTCTTTGGTTCTGACATATTTTCCGGACTAATGGTGTTGGATGGTTGAAGTTATCGATAGACGCATCCGAAGATTATGTTTTTCTGAAAACTCAGGTCGATCCTTCAGGGACACAGTCGATGGCCTCGTTGTAAACAAAAAAAATGTGTCATGGTCATGTCATTTTCCTTCTGGTCTTTCGTTTTTGCTGGCTCCAGGCAAGACACGGTAAGTAAAATTGTTGTGTGCATGGCTGGCTTGCTAAAATACTGACATGTGTGCTCTAGGCCTATGTAGACCCATGGGGTGTTAAGCAGAAAAAAAAACTTTTTTACTTCCCTTTTGAGTCTGGATTTTGAACCTCTCACGAAGACCTAATGAAAACAGAAACGCAGACAGTCCCGACCAAAAACAGTTGTTTACCCCTGAACTCTGAAGCTATGACTTGCAGTGAATTGCCTAGTCATGTTACCACATACAGTATCACTACAACAGACCTGTTGGATTTGATGGATTGATCAGAAGTTGCTGTATTTATTATGTATTTTTCAGCCATATGTGTACGGTGTATTTGTGTGATCTGTAAGACTTTTTTTCTTTTAATTTAATTTTCTTTTAATATCTTTTTTTTTTATCTGTGTGAAGTTGATGTTTCATGCAAACATCCAGTGATGGCAAACAGGGAAATAATCTGTCAGCCTTGTCCACTGTAGTTTTATCAAAAGCACCGCGTTCAGTAATAAGAGCAAAGGTTTCCAACTGGCTTTATGCCACCAGCCAAATTCGGAGCAAGCAGACGGGAAAAAAAATAAACACTGGCAGTGACCGACACAACACGAGCTGTTTACAGCTGTCTTGTGCACCATGTACGTTACGAAACAAGTTTACCAAGTAACTTTAGATACAAACTGTACTCTTTTCATGCTCCTACTCAGCAAATGCATTGTCCTTAACGGATACTCGTCTAAAACGAGTATTCGGCTCAGCCCTATCATGAATGCACACAATGAGACACACCTATTCTGTCTACAAAGCCCGCTATTAAAATACCTCCAAAATGTACCATGTAGTAACACGTACATTCATGATTACATGTAATAATTACAGCATTTTGCCATAGTTTGGTCATTGTAAGCATTACTGGAACTTCCTTCTCGGGCCCATTGATTTCACATAGCAACATAGAAACAAATGCTGAAGCTAGCTTTAACTTTTCCAAACTTAAAAACACAGCAGCAGTTGCTGCAGCTCCAATATGTAGCGTTACCTTTTGGTAGTTATTTTGTGCCAGGAGCACGAACCTGTCAACTGCATCAGGCTTAGCAACTGTGACTAACTTTCTTCTACATTTGTGGTAGAGCTTGTCGTGCTAAATAATTGCGACTGCGAAGCTCGCTGGACATTGCAAGTTCATAATTTTCAGCAGGTTTTTTAAGCCGTTTTGGCCACTGTTGAAACTGGGGCCATATCTTAGCAATGGAATAGGACACCTCTTTATGATAATACACAGATTTCCTTTTCCGTTCATGAGGAACGCGACAGGAGCGCGCCAGAGAGCTCGCCGCTTCACACATTCCTCGTATTGGACTTTGTGCCAAGTTTTAAGGTGGTGAAAAAGATTTTTTATGCTCTGAATTTGAAGTACCTCCACATTACTGCCGCGTATTCCTTGCTGACTAATTCTTCCACCACAGATTGTTGTCGCATCAACTGGAACAGCTCGTAAACCAAATTTTTTTACCCAAAAATGTGTCTAAATGAATGTCTATTGTTACAAGTTTGTAAGTAACAGTCTTATGAACAGGGTCTGACTAAGACTAATAAAACTAAAACAAAACATATGCAAAAGTCATACAATAAATACAAATGAAAAACAAAAGTCACCAATATTCCCTATGTACTGTATAGCTTGAATATTTACAGAAATGTCTCACTGAACCTTTGGCAACATAATCACATAAAATCCCAAGTTTTATTGCTCAATCGTGATAAAGTACGTTAGGGTTAGAGTATGAATGATTAGGGCGTATGGACAGATATGGTCACTTCATTTTTCATTGCGCAAACAACACTTGCATCATCACTTAATCTATTCATTCGTAAAATATGTGAGTGTGGTCAACATGATTATGTTGGAAGCTATAAAATAAATATGGGAGTAAATTCTATAGAAGGTCTGCTGCAATGACACACTCTGATGTAGAGTGATCCTCACTGATTGGTTCTCTTGGGAGAGGTGAGAACACCAATTTAGAACATGTAGCCCTATAAAGGGCAGGTGAGTAGAAATGGTGTGTTCCACCAATCAGTGTTCTTGAGTTGAGTCTTCCATTAAAGTTACTTGAGCTTCTGAAAAAGATCCTGCTTCTGCAATCGGTTCAACTGATTACTAAGATTCTGCATCTGGAACTTTTCTTGCCTCTGCGCCTTGGATTCAATTGCATAGTCACAACAAGCAAACACATGCATGCCATAGCCTATGAAGTTAATGTACCCTGTCTCTATTGTGGTTGCTTTTAGTGACAGCAGGGCTACCCCCACCACAGAATGTACACTTCATTACCTTGAACACCCATTACACGCTGAAGTGGGATTGGGACGAGAGTATTTCAAACGGTCAAGCTGTTTCTTTCTCTGCACAATGTATCGGGTAAGTAGTCTCCTGATTTTGAATCGATTGGTCATTTTTTATTCTATGGGTATTATCATTTTAGGAGACAGGTTTGAGTCGCTGTCTTCAGAGGCGTGGAGGGCTTTGGCCATGTCGTCATTGGTGGGTGTGTGCGGAAGTGTTAAAGGGCACACACTTGTCGGTGTGCGGGAGGAGGAGGAGGGAGAAAAGGCTAGGAAGCCGTATTTTTGTTGACCGCTTTTATACAGTGGTGTGAAAAAGAGTTTCCTGGTTTCTTTTTTTTTTTTTTTGCATGTTCGTCACACTTAAATGTTTCAGATCATCAAACAAATGTAAATATTAGTCGATGACAACACAACTGAACACAAAATGCAGTTTTTAAATGAAACTTTTTATTATTAAGGGAGGAAAAAAATCATAACTACATGGCCCTGTGTGATTGCAAGTTATTGCAAATGCGTGATTGCAGTTGTTTCTTTTGGAGTTCAATAAAATATCTATCTGTCTGTCTGTCTGTCTGTCTAATCTATCTAATCTATCTAACAATGCTACGGCAGAGCAGTGCAGTTAAACAGAAAGATTTGCCAGTATAGTTAAATCAAAAGTGTGGACTTACTTTGCCTTTTATAGTATGGATGAGACAACGTGGATAAGGACTTTGCAGTATGTACAGCGGGACTTACACCCCGACATATGTGCTCCTACGTGCTGGCTACGTGCAAAAGTGGGGAAAATCGCAAGAGACAAACGCATTACCCACACGGATTTTCAAACCCACAGTCAACACACAAAGCCCGAAGAAAATTGGGTTGCAAACTATTTTCTGCGTGCACGCAGGAAAACCTTGCAGACAGCCAGGTCGCAAGGGCATGAAGCTGAGGCTTTCCAATAAGAATGGTTTCTCAACCTCTTACAAGCCAAGGTCATCTGGTCCCACCGTGATTATTCTTTTAAGCAATATCAAACACAGACAGCAGGTATACCACAAAATCAGTTTGCCAGCTGCTGAATTGCTGCAGTGTTTCAAGCTGATGATCATGAACAAAGATTTTATTTTATTTTTTGTCTCTGCAGAAAGTTTAAGCTGGAATCCAAGAAAAGGCACAGTTGGACCACAGCCTGTCATAACACCGCTAACAAGTCGTGTGACCTTTCTGGATGTGGCATTCATTATCTGGGTGTCTACATGCTCCGTGTTCGTGCCAACGCAAATGTCAATTACTCTGACTGGGTGCTGAAAGAGTTTTGTCCTGATAAGCATGGTGAGAAATGGTGGGAAAGTAGGATATGGTTCCAAATATTGCAAATAAGTACTGGTAGTTGGGGGGACTGGAAATGACAGTTTAGATGTTTATTGCCAATGTACATAGTGTTAAGTGCAATAAATAAATAATAATAAAAAGGTTGCCAGTTCTCAGATTTCCTTTGTTTCCTGACTTCTAGCTGCAATTGGTCCGCCATCAAAAGTGGACGTGGATTCTGATGGAAGCAGCGTCTGTGTTTACATCTCTGATCCTCTGACCAGTTCAAACGGCTCCATGAAGGATGAAATTCCCAAGTTGTACTACAACATCTTGTACTGGGAGTGTAATGTAGACAAACAGGTAGGGATTCCCACTTATTCCTTAAAAAAAAACATTTTAAGTTTTAAGGCCTATACAGTATATCCCCGCTTTTCGCAGGAGTTGCGTTCCATGCCTACCAGTAAATGATGAAAAGCCAGGAATAATTTATCGCCCATAAAAATGTCTATAACACACTGCTCGCTCTTACCCCTCCAAAGCCGCCTGCTCTTTTGTCATTGACATTCTCCTCAGATTTCTGCATTTGCAATAAAAGGGATTGTTGTAATTATTAGATTAGTTTCAGATCCACAACCCTGTGTCTTCAATTGCCGTTGTTCGCTAGTGACGGCAGCTAATAAGCTGAATGCTAAATGCACAATCCAGGTTTAAACCTTAAGTCTGCCTCACACGCTTATTTAACACATTTAAGTATAAAATGTATAAGTACTCGCCACTAATAAATTATAATGGAAGATGATCCGATGGAATCTGAGTCACTGTGTAGTAGACATGGGCCGGTATGAGATTTTGACGGTATGATGGCCTTGGGCATAAATATCACAGTTTCATGGTATTATAATTACAGCTTTAAAATGTGTTATTTTGAACTATCTTTATTGAAAAGAAGAGAAAATACTTTTAAACAATATAAAAGAACATCACTGAAGTGGAACATATGAATTTAAAATAAATAACAAAAAAATAACTGAGTTATTTCTAAATAAATAAAATGCAGTTCATAATGCAGTCTGTTGTGGATAATCCAGCGACTCATGTCACAGCCACCAAAAACCACAGTGGTGAAGTCTTGGAAAATTGAGATCCTCGTGCCCGTGTAGGAAAGCGGGGAAGCTTCACCAGCCCGGCGTAGAATTTGGTTCCAGACGTGAAATAGATTAACCCGAACAACAAGTGGGCAAGGAGGTTGGCTATCGTGATCCACAATCATCTCGCCTGATTTTTCAAACGGCTCCAGAGCCGCCATTATCTCCCTTTTAACTGTGCCTGAGATAAGACTAAAATTTACTGATCTTGTCCGTGTTCATTATGTCAAACATCTCCCTCATGTTCAGCAGCAAAATTGAATCACTATCAGCAAAAGGTATTTCCACGGACTCTGGCTTTGGAAAGGGTCAAGGTTTGCCACGGGCTGTTTTAGCAGAGTCGGGTTTCCCTCGGAAACCCCACAAACGTAAAAAACGTACTAAACTTTCAGACATTTGTAAAATATTAATATTACATATTAATGAAACACCAATGTGTTCATCTAACCGTTGACATTTCACACCTCTATGATGGATTATCTTGACCACAACACTGCAAACAAAAGTAGATCCTATAACAGAACCATGTAGACTTTCTCAGACTTATGGCAGGGATTGGTCAGTAAGGAAAACAGAGTTTAGTGGTGTGGGATCGTAGATTTAATGGGAAGGGGTGTGCGGAATCTGCTCAGTTATGGATGAATGTGTTTTGGTTAACTGAACAGCTGTATGTTTTCACATACTGTACATCTGTCATACCCTTTTCATGCTTTGTGTTCGGCTGAAAATGAAAGTGTGCTGGTTTCTAAAAGGGATGTAACACATATAGTACGTTGTATAAATAACAACTTCCACTTGTCTTTCAGGTATTAAAACCCCATGTTTTGAACAGCAGTGTTTCTATGGTGACTCTGCCAAACTTGAAATCTTGGACACGGTACTGTGTGAGGGTCCAGTCACGTTATGATCTCTACAATAAGAGCAGCGAATTTACCTTACCCCACTGCATTCAGACTGAAGGTAACATGCTTTAAGTACCTGTGGAGACACAATTCTGCATCCTAAACTCACATTCTGTCATTTTTTCTGAGGCAAACTTGACAAAGCTGAAACTACATTTTGTGAACAGCTTGGTAGTCTGGTCTAGTTAAACCTTCTGTGGTCTTTGACAATGGCCAAATGTGAACATTCAGGGGATACATGACAATATCAACCTTCACAGTAAGCATTTTTGTGTTTTCTACCTTTAACAGGCACTATCCCATGGTGGCAGACTTTTCTGTACTCCCTGGGCTCCTTGGTGATGGTTTTTGTGGTTGTGCTGCCCTTCTTCTATATTTTATTGAAGATCTTCAATACCTTGAAGGCAGCTTTCTACCCCATGATCCAGTTTCCACCATTCTTTCAAGAGGTACAAAATAATAAAACCATGTATTATTAGTAGTATTATTTGTACCTCTTCTATGAATATCACAATCCCACAGATTTATTTTTCAATCTTTTTTCTAAATACAGTTTTTAAGAATTTTAGAGCCCTGTAGACATGAAATAACACTGCATAAGAAACGGCTGCCGCTAGCATAGCAAGCTACCGAGCTAACTAGATAGCCTCTCCAGGACAAAGTAAGAAGCTAAACCCCCCACACCCCCCACCCACTATGAACAGGGTCTGACTAAGACTAATAAAACTAAAACAAAACATATGCAAAAGTCATACAATAAATACAAATGAAAAACAAAAGTCACCAATATTCCCTATGTATAGCTTGAATATTTACAGAAATGTCTCACTGAACCTTTGGCAACATAATCACATAAAATCCCAAGTTTTATTGCTCAATCGTGATAAAGTATGTTAGGGTTACCGTATGAATGAATAGGGCGTATGGACAGATATGGCCACTTCATTTTCAACACTTGCATCATCACTTAATCTATTCATCTGTAAAATATGTGAGTGTGGTCAACTTAACATGATTATGTTGGAAGCTATAAAATAAATATGGGAGTAAATTCTATAGAAGGTCTGCTTTTTGGCTTTCAAAGAGCAAGGAAGTTTTCTGGGCTCCAGAACTCCACTGATTGGTCAAATGCTGCTGCAATGACACACTCTGATGTAGAGTGATCCTCACTGATTGGCTCTCTTGGGAGAGAATGATTACATATTGTTTCCGTCTTATTGCAACATTCCTTGATTTCCCCCACAGGATTAGAGATCCAATCTATTTATCCTCTAAAGGATAGGTGGTCCTCTAAAGGATAAATCGATGTGATTGTCGAAAGGTCCTCTAAGACAACCTGAACAGCCCACTTGCGATCGATTGAATGCCCTAAGAATACAATGACCCGGATGAATGAGAACATTCACTGGCAATGACATCTGTAAAGCTATTTTCAAGTGACCCACATAATTTCTTATGTCCATCTGTCTTTTCAGTATCTTCATGACTCCTTTGGATCTGATACTCCTTGCCTACTATCCCTGGGCTCAGAAGAGGAGCTATGTTGTGATAAAGTAACAATATATGCAAAGCCCCTGGAATTTCACTGCCTTTCCTCAGAGGGTACGACTGTGCTCACCTCAGGCCTGGAACCAGATAGCAGGTCAACTGATCACTTTGTACAATTGCTTTTCAGTAATTATCATTTTAAAGGGGACATGTTATGAAAACTGACTTTTTAATTATTTGTAAACACATCAGTGTTGTTCTTACTAAATGAAATGTATTTTACGTCCTGCTGTAATTTGGCAAATATGAACAATTTGCAGTGCACAAGTAGTAACTTTGACAATAATGGGCGTAGGACAAACATGCACCCTGCAACTTACCTGCAACAACCTCACTTAACTCGCATGTATTGAAATGCAATAAAACCATAAATGTATATACAGTATGTATGTACGTACAGTAGAGTAAATATGGACAGTTCCCTCCAGAGGTATTTGGGTTTGACAGCAAAAGACGAATATGAGACCAGACGGCAACATTTCAGCTTTTATTTCCAGGCATTTAAATCTTGGATCGGATGCACAACTTAAAAGAACCCTTCAAAGCACTAATTTTTCATGTGAACAAAAGTATTGGAATGTGCGACTGACAGGTGTGTTTTATTGCCCTGGTGTGTTCTATTGCATCACTTATTCAATCAATAAATGGCACTGAATGTCTATGCTCCGTTTTAGATTGGGTAAGAGGTTTTAGACTGCATTTAGAGGTGGAAACAACTTGAAAACCAGAGAGCTGTCTATGGGTGAAAAACAAATAATTGTGAATCTAAGAGCTGGAGAGCCAATCAGAACCATTGCACAAACACAGCTCATAGCCATTACAACCATTTGGAATGATCTGAAGAAGAAATAAAGTTCTGGTCGATTAAGTAAAAGACGTCAAACAGGCACCCAAGGAAAACATCAACAGGTGATGACAGAAACATTGTGAGAGCTGTAAAGAAAGACCTGAAAACAACGGTTGGGGACATCAGCACCAACTTGCAGAGGGCAGAAGTGGTATCACTATCTACAGTCCATGCAAGACTTCATGAACAAAAGTACAATGGCTACACCAGACGATGCAAACCACTCATTAGCAAGAAGAATAGAAAGGGCAGGCTGGAATTTTCCAAAAAGTACAGTCAGGACACAGTCTCAAAAAAATCATTAGTCCATATGTTTGCCTCAGAATTGTATATATACACACTCCTGATCATATTTAATTTTAATTTAAAAACAGCACTTCCTGATGACCAGAAAGGATGTTCAGGGCAAGAGGTCCACTTTTGCTACCAGAATTTTGAACTTTGGCGTCTTCCTGTCCACACTTCATGATCACAAAACCAGAATAGTGTGCTGACATCTCCGACTTCAACTCGGACTGGTGAGAAGTAGGAACTCGTCAGAATAAAGTAATTATAAGCGGCGACAGCCGTTAGCAAGGCAAGCTAACTGGCTAATCGCCGAATCTCAAGGCGGTGGCTTGGTAACAATGCCATTAAAAAAACAATTTGTTTCAGGCGCGGAGAGCTCAAGTCCAGATGCCACCCCTGGAAAGAATGCTATAGCCAACAGAACTGTGAACAGCAATGGGGCCACCCAAGAAGCAGGAAGACGGGGAGCCAGTTATGCCGTCGCAACCATTGATCCATAGGGATCTCTCACTATGTAGCGGCTTGAAGAGCCTATTGATTGATCAAATGAAAGAGCTACAGCAGGAATACTTGGATCACACTACACAAGATGCGGCACAAGTACGACATGATCTGATAAACCTGCAAAAACACATTGGAGCTGTAAAACTGCAGAACGACAGCCTTCAAGAGGAAGTTAAACACTTGAGGGAGGAAAATTGCGACCAGTGGAAAGAAATGAAGGTTATTGCAGGGTAATAATGCTGCCTTGAGCACCGCTCTTAAAGAAGATAAAGAAGCAAAAGAGAAACAATTAAGCAAATGAAGAACACAATTGATGAAATGGTTCCGAATGAACGATCGGATCTTGACAGAGCTCTGAATTAAACCCAGGTCCTATGCCAGGGCAGTCGGGAACAAAGAAGAACCAGATGAACTGGATGTCGCTTCGACGGAGCAACAAATTGCCAACTGTCTACATTCAAAGGAGGTTGATGTACTGTAGACATCCACACCATTGATACTTGCATCCCACTGTATGGCAGACACAACACCACACCCATCATCACGATTGTGTTCACCAACAGGAAATTCAAAACCGGACGACTGAAACGGGGAAAGATGCTGAAAGGAACAAACGACTACATAAATGAGCATCTAACAAAACGCAACACGAACATTGCCAAGAAAGCACGGGACTCAAGGAAGCAGATCCAAGGCACCTCGAGTGCCAACTGCAAAATCTACGTCAAGCTAAATGGAGGACCAGAGGCCAGAGTGCTTGCTGTCAAAGACATCAAGGACCAGGAAAAATACTGAAGTTCATATTGGCGAGGAAAAGGGACACAACTCACAAACAAGAATGATGCAGAGAGAAGGATTACGTTCATTATAATTTGACAGCATTCTCAGCTTGTCACAAGGGACAACAAAAAGCACTGGATTTAGGAACCCATTAATCTACATTTATTGACACTCAAAATATAACACAAAAGTTTGTAGGACAAGAAGACCTACAGTTGGAAATAAGAAACACAAAAGTGGAGGAGGAGTGGCTGTGTACGTGGACAAACATCTGAACTACAAAGTGGTAAAGAACACATTTTAGAATGCATAATGATTGAAATCCCCGCGACCCGAGTGAGGATAAGCGGCGTAGAAGATGGATGGATGGATGGATGGATGATTGAAATCTGTAAAGAAAAAAGCAAAAATGTATTACTGAGTTGCTTATATAGAACACCTAAGTCAAACATTGAAATGTTCGAGGACTGGACAAAAGCAACCTTCACAGACGCAAGCCAAAAAAAATCTTCAGATGTGGACGCTTCAATATTGATCTTCTGGATCTAAATAAGCAGATGATAATAGATGACTTCATAGATACAATGTACAGTCTGAGGCTCCGATCAGGCTTTTTAATGCACCAATTCCGATACCCATCATTCATGAGTGATATCGACCGATACCGATCACATGGATAGATTTTTCAATGTATTTATGTGGTATTGTCCAGGGGCGCCGTCAGACAATTCCGTGGGCCCCTGGCAAATAAGTAATTATTAAAAAATAAACTGAATTTAATTTGATGTGTGTTTTGGAGTTCTATAATATGAATATATAGCTAATAAATTGCCCAATAATTTATTTTTTAGTTCAAGATAACATTTACAGAATAGAAGAAATACACATCTTTATTAAATAGAAATCCTGCTTAACTTAAAACAATAACTTGAGTGTCCAGATTGCAGGGGTGTCCAACTTTCATAACTTATTAGAGCTGTCAACTACTTGCATTTTACTTGTGACTGGCAACATTGAAATTGTACACCACTTTATTTACCAAGCACATCTCCACTCAAACAGTGTGACCATCGTCTT
Source organism: Dunckerocampus dactyliophorus (assembly GCF_027744805.1). Classification (NCBI taxonomy): domain Eukaryota; kingdom Metazoa; phylum Chordata; class Actinopteri; order Syngnathiformes; family Syngnathidae; genus Dunckerocampus; species Dunckerocampus dactyliophorus. The sequence goes on from NC_072827.1 coordinate 23,885,348, forward strand.
CATGCTATTTTGCTCATTTGTCATTATATGAAATGGTATAACGTCTGAATTCAACAGTTATAATAAAAAAACGTAGAGTTGAAGCAAATATTCTGTGATCCTTTGGTGTTGGTGAGCTACTCCAAAATCAGCTGGTGAGATCGAATCACCAGCATAAGGCTGGACACACTGTGTTTATGTTCGTTACACAGCCATACACTAATAGTGTTTTGAGGACAAGATGCAATTAGTATAATTGCAACAAGAGAGCAAAATTGTTCAGGAACTCTTGAAAAAATTTGTACGTGCCCCAGGAACGTGACATACACTTCCCCGCGGAACAAAAACAAGCTTTGAACTAACCGCATTGCTTGTTTGTAGGGATGCTCCGCTCAGGTTTTTATGCTGTCGATACCGATCATCCATGGGTGAAATCTGCCGGTACCGATACAGATCACAAAGATCAAGTGTACATTTTTTATTTACTGTTGGCTATATCAGGGGTCACCAACGTTTTTTCTTGTGAGAGCCACTTGGACAAAATGAAAATTCGTTTTTGCAACATTTATTTTCATAGCTTATTTCAAGCCAAACAAAGCGAATATGCTTGTTTTACCAGAACGTTAACAAAATATTGGTATCCACAACTCACATTTTGTATTTCAGAATGCATTTCTTTCTAGTGTTCTCACAAGATGAACTGAAAACCTGAATGAAAAGCAGGCTTGCTGGTGCCTCGTGCTCGTGGGTAGCTCACGTCGGTGACCCCTGGGCTATATGATATAAAAGGGGAACCATAACAAAAACATTTTTGACTTACTTTTTCAAAATCACTGGTGAAATTTCTGTGGATCAGGCGCCTTCTTTAAGGAGACTTTGGATGCGAGAACAGCTTTGGCTTTGTGAAGGGAAAGTGGGCGGGAGACGGTCGCTAGATTTGAATCACACATTAACCGTTTTATTATGAGCTATGAGGTGTTGCATTCAATGATACAACGTCATTTAAGTTTGTATTTTTTGAGTTTAGCTGTATTTTGTGTTTTCCAAGCATATGTAAACGCAGCAAATTGGATTTCCGCAGTAAGACTTGTTCGTGAGTCATACTGTAACAGTGTCCACTTACTGTTTGTCTTCCTGTTTATTTAGGCCACACATGCACGCATAATTAAGACATTGTTGTGATGTTCGTGTGAATGTGGGGATGCTATTGTCCTTCTGTCTACTGTCATAACGGACAGGTGTGCGTTAAATACGCAAACAATGTCACAGTGTATGCGCACACACACACATCTTGCAGACTCCTGTGATGGCGCTTTCACAGCTAAGCCACTTACAGCCATTGCATGTATAACGGTTTCCTGTGTTTCCTGTTTTGTTTTGCAGTGGTCGGTGTAGTCATCAGGACAAAAGAAGAAGCAAAGACTCTGGAGTTTATGCCACAGAAAGCAGCTGCAGCCAGCAGCAGCCCAACAGAAGTCAAACCTCAACAGGGGCCAAAATAAAGTCCCCCATCCAGCCAGTAACCAACCCCCCCCCAATGCAGGAAGAACCAGAGTTTCCTAGCCACCCAGATTTACCACCCGTAGCCGGTGGCCAGGTGCCCCGCAATCCTCCCCCAGGCAGCAGCCGGCCGCCAGGCGTAGCACACAAGCCACACCCGCAACCGTGTCGGACAAGCCCACGGGCCGCTTGTACCCTTCCAGTCCTACTAGGTGGCACAACACAAGTGCCAGGCAACAGTCACTAACACCCCCCAAGCTCCAAGTCACCCACTCCTCTCAGGTGTGACTTGTGTGTAGGAATGTACCGTACATTCCGATGTATAAGCCGCTACTTTTTTCTCGAACTTTGAACCCTGCGGCTTATCCTGCGGTGTGGCTAATATGTGGTCGTGTACTAATCTTGTGACATCTCGTGTACTTCAGAACAACTACTAATCGTTTAAATATGTATTTTGGAAAGTGCTATTACTGAGGTAGTCCATCATAAAGGCAAAAAAGTTCAGGAAATAACCAAAAAAAAAAAACACGCAAGAAGTACAATTTATGCTAAAATCAAATGTAAAACATTGTTGGATTTGGATTACTCCATAAACACCATAAATACACCGCCAAGATTGCAAAACCTGTTATGTTGAATAAAAAACAAAAAAAGAGGGGACGTATTGGAATTTATGCAGCGATTGCGTTGTTGACACATACCTGCATCCGCCGGGGGCTCCACGCACTATGATGACTCAAAGGCGGCCACTAAGGTACCACTCTACCGTGGTTCTTATGAAGTCCAGACTTACGCAATGTACATAGCGCCACAGGCGTACACGTCATATCCGCTCACGTATGCTATACATCAGTAAATACAGATACAATAAACCATATAAAACAAAACATAAAATGCTGTGTTGTTCTCTTGGAGATGATTCAATTTGCTAGTTATCCATTTACTAACTGACTGCTGAAAAATAGACAGCCGGATGTAGACGCGGGCTTTTTCTTCTTTTTGTTCATGGCGGGTCGCAACCAACGTTTAGGTGCATACCCCGCCACCTACTGTACCGGAAAGTAGACACATTCTGCACAGTGACGACCCGGTAGTCACACTCTTCCATCGTGGAAAACACGGAACGACACACACATGATGCCGCTTTCAAGTTAAAGGCGATCGATTTGTCTGTCCGAGTAGGAAACAGGGCTGCTTCGCGTAAGCTCAGCATGCTTGAAGACTGGATAAATACACAGAGAGCAGACGGCTGAGGTCTTTCCACTGTCCAGATCTGAATAAAAGCCACCGAAATTGCCACCAAAAAGAAGAATGAAGATTTTCTAGGTGGACCATCGTGGTGTCTCCGATTTTATGAGACGAAAAGAACTGTCCATCAGGGCACAGATATACACTGAAACAAAGATAGCCGAGAATTCCATGGGATCAGATGACAATATAAATATGGATGAGGTACCTTTGACGTTTGTTTTGCACTGTTTAAATAGCCGTATTGCACCACTGCATGCACTGTTTGGGAAAAAACATTTTATTAAAAGTTTTAAAAAGTCTTGGTCTTCAGCGGCCAAATCTGGTTCTTGGAACATAGAACGTCACTTCTCTGGTGGGGAAGGAGCCGAGCTTGTGCGAGAGGTTGAGGCATTCCAGCTAGACATAGTCGGACTCACCTCGACTTACATTGTGGGTTCTGGAACTAAACTCCTTGAAAGGGGGTACTCTACTCTGGAGTTTTTAATAGTATTTTTTTAGTAGTATTTTTTAAATACATTTTTCTATCCATAAAAGGGAGGTCTTAAATGTATTGAAATTATAAAGCACGTTTGACTAGACTTTGGGTATCATTTGAGCATCTCATTGCCACCCGAGTGTGTTGGTTTTTGGTCATCAAAATTAATATTACACTTAAACACCTGTGGAGGCAGTAAGCTATGCAATAATGACATACAATTTTAGCCTGGACATTTTTATAAGGGGACAAATTACATTTTATGTGTAAGAAGTTTCGGCCTCCGTAGCAGTAGATGGCGGTATTACACTATTGTGCTACTCGTCAGAAGAAGAAGAAAAAAAAATACAGGACGGAAAAAGAAAGTGTGACAGCGCTATCCTTTTCCTTGTCTGGTAGCTCCGACTACCTTAAAAATTCAAATGAAAACAATGAGACGTTAAGACCGCAATGTTTGGACATTCATTAGCTTAGTTAACAAGTAGTAGGTGAAATGACACGACCACGATGGTTATGCTTCTAATGTGTTTTCACTTCGTCACCCAAGGTAAGTGAGTGGTATCGCTCTCGAGATGACTTGCCTGTAGTCTTAAACTAGACATTTTTTTTCTGAGAACATTATCTTTTTTGGGTGGTGGCGTTTTTTTTTTGTTGTTTGGTTGTGATTATCTGTTTGTTTTTCCTCTAGTTGGAGTCATAGACATAGACATAGATAGACGCCGCATCGAGCGCTGAGCTGTACGCCACCATATTGGATGGGTCAAGGCTGCGCTGTAAACGAATACAAGTAAATGTACTTACTTTCATAAAGCGCCGTTCTACAAAGAAATGGAAGTTGATTCATCTCGTTTATACATTCACACACGCACTAATATACTTGTTATGCACTGCAAACAATGTAATTATTTTTTGTTTTGGTACAATGTGATTGTGGTTGTTTTTGGTGCCAGACTGTTTTCCAAGTATATTAGTGCGTGTGTGAATGTGTAAACGAGAGGAATTAACTTCAGTTTCTTTGTAGAAAGGCTCTTTATGAAAGTAAGTACATTGACTTGTATTCATTTACAGCGCAGCCGTGACCCATCCAATATGGCGGCAAAGTTGACTTATCGCAATAGTGGACAAACCCACTCGATGCGACGTCTATGTTTTGTCTATAATAAATTGTCTAATTAAATAGTAATAAGTTAAATAACAAATAACAGTAGAAGATTTATTTAAAAAACCGACAATTTAACATACAATCAGATAAATTAAAAAAACAGTTACAATATACAAAACAATATACAGAGGAGTGCAGTGTGCATTAATGTGCGGTTGTGTAAAGTTAGGTGCAAGGATTATGCCGAACTGTATGTGTATCTTCGAGTCCGTTTGTGTTGGCAGTACGGATAATCCAAGGAAAGCAGCTGTTTGTCAGCCTGCTGGTGCGGGATTTAATGGAACTGAAGCGTCTCCTGGAGGGCAACAGTTTGAGCAGTGATCGTGCAGGGTGTGAGGGGTCACCAGTGATAGCCTTTAACCTCCTGAAGCAACAGGATGTGGCCAGGTGTTCCAGGGTGGGCAGAGGGCACCCAATAATCTTCTGGGCAGATTTTATAACCCTCTGCACCACGTTCTTGCCTTCCGCTGTGGAGCCCGCATACCACACGCTCAGGCAGTATGTTATCACACTCTCTACTGACGATCGGTAGAAGGCCAGCAGCAGCTTCTGGTCGAGGTCGTTCTTCCTGAGAATGCGCAGGAAGTGAAGCCGCTGCTAAGCCTTCCTCACCACGGCCTTGATGTTGGTGGTCCAAGAATGGTCGGCAGAGATGTGCAGGCCCAGGAACTTGAAGGAGGAAACAACTTCCACCTGTACACCATTTATGAGTAGAGGGGTGTGGGCCTGTCTGTGCTTAAGACTTAATTGGTCCTGCGATGGTGGTTATCAACTTACTTTGTCAAGTCCGTTTTTTGTCTTTGTGCTAAGTGCGCATTCTACTTCCGCTGAAAAATGAAGGGATCCCAGCCAGTGTATTTTACAAAAAAAAATACCTAATTATTATGGAGCATTATGAGGTGTTCCCAAAAGATTATGACTGCTAAAAGGAACACTGTCGCTGCCAATAGAGTGAGGAAGGCCCACTACCAGAATAATGCTGAGCACGTAATAGGCAAGTTAACACTTGCTTTTAGTTATCAATGCTCAACATTGCGCAACTTTGACATTTCAACAGTTATCCATTTAAAAAAATAAATTGGAGCAAAAACTTATTTCATTTTTATATTTGCCGTACGTCTTCTTGAATATTCTCCACTAACTTCCACAGCAATACTTTCCTGCCAACAACTTAGGTTCTCCATCCTGAAATCCTGCACTATGCATTAAGTCTTTCTTGTCCCTTGTACGATTGTAAGGTGATATTGCCTTTCATTGTGTTTCACTGTTCGTTTTAATGTGTCCCAGTACTGAGTGAGGCACCTCCAGGTCTGCCACAGAATGTCCTGCTTGACAACTGGCAGTTGACATGGACCCCTGCCATGGAAGAGCGCAACGTCACCTACACTGTTAGGTACCGCAGGTGAGGGGAGGTTATGTGTGCGCGCGCGCGCGCGTGTGTGTGTGTGCTTGTCTGTATGTACAATATCATTTGTATTTGTTCCCAATCAATTATATTGTCATTTGCATTTTAAAAGTAATGATTTTTTATATGAATTAGATGTACTTTCTTTGTGGACTATTTTGTCAGACTATACAAATGGCAGTTACAACAATGTGTTTAATTTAGCCAACATTTTACAATTCAAAACACAAAATGACACTGCTTTACTTTAGATTTGTTTCACTTTTTAATGTAGTGGACCGTGAGGCTAATATACTGTATGGTTGAGCCGCTCGGCTACTCCACATGTCTGAACTACATCTGCACTCCTGAAACCAAACCACTTCCCTGTTACTGCGGTGCCTCCTGTTTACCAACAATTGTTTCGTCTATAGTCTACGCTCCCCCCGCCTTCAGCCATGCTCATTTTCTCTCTCTCTCTCGCTCTCGCTCTCTCTCTCTCGATTGTTTTGTTGTTTGCTCTGCTTTCGCTGCCATCACTGGACCATGCCAGTGGTAGATGTGACGCCCCAATGCGCCAATACGGTGCGCCGCGGCACGCAGTCACAGGGTCACGTCATCAACTCTGCGTTAGAAAATATAATTTCTACCGGTATACGTCATTTTCTCATCATTTTAAGGATTTATACCTGTATATAAAAATTATTGCCCAACCCTAATGATGATTATGACAATGTTGCGGCCATAGCCTGTCAAGGAAGGGTTCGGGGTCGTGGGCTGAGCGCCAAAATGCAGACTCCTTAGTGTGAGTCCAAGAAGAGTGTTTATTGAAGCTCACAGAATACATGAATAGGGGTGAGGCGTGATAAAATAAAAAAAAAAGTAAAAAGAATTCTTTTTTTTTTTAAGTAAAAAAAAAAAAGTAAATAAAAATAAAATGAATAGGGGTGAGGGAATCTTCAGTGGGCAGTGCAGGGACGGCTGGGCAATGAACGACACAGCAGGGTCAGGCAGGGCAGAAGGTGAATCCTGCTGCAAAAAGTGCACGAAAAGCAGAAGGTCAATAGGAGTGGCATCAAACACGAAGAAACAATCATACTTGAACACTGAAGTGAGCTGGTGTTGCCACTAGAGTTTCCTCCTTTGGGCGGGCCTTAAAGAGATGCCTTCAGAGATGATGTGGTGATGAGTCCACATCAGGGCCCTCAAAGGTGTTCTACAACAATGTGCTGCCATAAAAGAATGACAAATCACAGATACTCTTAGACTATATCACGTCTTCTGAATACATTTTATTTTTATTTTCGTTCATTTAGCCATTTTTATACTTATAAATGCTTAATTTAGGCAAAGAAGACGTACAGCTTGCTTAAATATGCATTTTTTTTTTTTTTTTTACTAATAATGGCTGTATTCAACCATGAAACAGCGATCATTTATTAATTTTTGAAAAACCGCGATAGAGTGAGGGTGTAATGTTCGAACCACGATATAGTGAGGGACTGTATTAAACATTTATAAAGAAAGAAACCTACTTTGCAGAAATTCACACATTACGGTTGGGTCTGGAACCAGTTAACCTCGATAAATGAGGTTATTGTATCTTATTTACTTCGGGGCTATCCACACAGAAATGTTTTCAGGTTAAAATGGAAAAGTCTTTTTATCGTTTGAGCCTCTCATACACACGGAAACCGCGTTCTGGGTGCCCTAAAACAGTATTTTTTTAAAAAAACTGCTTCCAGAGTGTTATTTATACTCCATAATGACTCTCAGAAATCATTCTATTTCATCGTTAAGTCTCGACGAACCTTGGAAAGCGGAAGACGATGTACACTAAGTCCCCTACTAACGAACATCCGACGTGCGAACTTCCGGAGATACGAACACAAGCTGACTAGTCTATATTTTCATGTGTTTTGCCTTATAAGTCCATATTTATACTGCTACATGCTTGACCAGCAGAGGGCACTGTGACACTGCTAATGGGACCAACAGCGGGAGAACAAGAGGAGGAGGGGAGGAGAGAGAAAGCTACATTGTTAGCTGTATAATACGATACAGACAGAGCGTGTGATTAAAGTTTATGAAGAGTTAATAGGCCTGCTTAATTCTACACCACCCACAGAACACTACCTCTTTTAGAAGAGTCTAACGACGACGACCATTTGTCCTTTTTTTCAATAACTCCTCCTCTAACTCCACCACAACGGCGTATGCTCGACCACTCCTCTTCAAAGGTAAATAACATTTATCATTACCTATTATTATATCACTTTTATTATTGTTTTTTCATTAATTATCCTCGTTTAATATTACTACTGCATGCAAACTCATATTTACATAAATACACATATGCTGTATATGTATACACGTACATGTAGTACCTATATCATTGGTAATATTACCTTTTCTCCGACTTAAGAACAATTGGACTTAAGAACGGTCGTCTGGAACCAATTGTGTTCGTTAGTTGGGGACTTGGTGTACTTGGTTTGGTGTGTCACGTGGTTTCGTCTGAGTGAGAGTCCCTTGAAAGGGACTCTAGTCTGTGTCTGTTCACAGCGCCACACACAGGTATGCCTTGTGTATTACATTGTTTCCACTCAGTGATCTGTTTACTAATCAGGCACAGTGTGGATGGGAATTTTTTTCAACCCACCAGAAAAAAATCTCAGGAGCGTTCCTGTGAGGCCAGAGCATTAGGCCCTGTAGCACCTTGCATGAGGCCCAAAACGAGGAACCTTGCTTTTATCTTGGACAGTGATTGTAAACAGCACTCCCAAATTTTTCATTCGAGGAGACTGGTGAAAGACAAATCACTTTTCTCTAAAAATCACGTTGAGACAGTGTGAAGGAAAAAAACTAACAAAACTTCCTCACTTGTTTGCTCCACCTTTTACAGCAGAGGCATGAAAAAGGTTTTGAAGTTCTGAGTTTTTAACGTAAACGAAAAGGAGCCAGCACTATGTCTCTGCACAGCACTTAACAGTGGACAGCTTTGTTGGGAGCTTGGAGCTGGTCAACTATCCATTAGTCAGCTACAGAGCTGTAGGGTTTATTCTATCAGCATTAAGGCTAGATTTTGGGAGACACACTTCGGTACAGTATTGTGGGGCCACTAAGGCTTGTTTAAAATTGTTGAATCATAGTAAAATGCTTATACAGTATCCACGAGAAGGACTCAATGAATCTCCCTTTGAGCAGCCAGTATGCTGTGAAATAAAACTAACTTAAAAAGTACAACGGTGTTTAGGCTTGTGATTGTTTTAGATAAGGTGGTTCATTATGAAATACAGACTGACTCCCCTGTCGTTTTCTGTTTTGTTTTATTTTTTAATTCAGCTTTGACGCTGATCAGTGGAAAGATGTCCCAACCTGCAAGCAGATGTCTTTCACTTCCTGTAACGTCACTTTCATGAAAGCGGAGACAGACCATGGCTGTGCTATGATTGGTGTGCTAGCAGAGAGGCGTGGACTGACTTCAGAAATAGTCGGAGCCTGTAGCAGTCAAGGTAAGCATGTTGTGTGTGTGTGTGTGTGTGTGTGTTTAAGTCATTAAAACTCCATCTTTTTTTGAAACCGAACAAAAGATTTTCTTTATTCTTGTTTTTTTTCTCATCCAGATAAAGGATGGGGGATCAGTTTTTTTTTAATCTGCACTAATATAGCAACCAAGGTATCTGATTTTGCATGTTTGAAGTTTAAATTGCTTGTATTTTTTCAAAACCTTTTTATTTGGATCTATTGATGACATTTCAGTTTTACCATGTTTGTTTTATGTCCTGATTTTTATATATCCATAATATTTAATATTCTAAGTATAGATTGATCAACATAACTTAAATATAGCATTAGATCATCACAAAATAAGATAAGTTTGCAGAGTGAACTCTTGGAAAAAAGGAATATTATCCGTTGTCTTATTTTTTGCGCCAAAGGTTTGATAGCTAAAGCAAACATGGTTGGGGATAATGGACAACCCTGAGCACAACCTTGACTTAATGAGAATCATTCTGATAAAATGCAATTTGTATGCACTTGAGCTTTTGGATCCTTATAAAATGTTTTCCCTGTTTCCTGATTCGTTTAATTTATTGTCAAGCCAACCTTGCAATCCATTACCATCACGGTCATCTCATTTCATATTTGAAGAAAGCACCTGGGGGAACACACACACACACACAAACACACACTTGAACACACCAATACTGTATTTATTGTTTTGCATGAAAAGGACATTTTGTTTTGAGTATAACCACATTATGGATTTCAGAGTACAGTACCCCTGATCTATAACAACCTCACCCCATTGGTATCTGTCAGTTCTGTTGCCGTAGTCAACAGATGATCAGTCGTGATTTAGTTTAGTTTTCTCTCCTCCTGTAGGTAACTCCTGTAGCCCTGAAGTCGTCTTGAGTGCACATCCTGGCTTCTTGACTGTTCATTTAAGTAGAAACAGCGGGATCGCCCTGGAAGGTTACCATGTGAAACACAGGATTTACTTTGGGAAGGAAGGAGAACCCTTACAGGTAAAACATCTGGCATATTAGTTTGAATAATAATGGTGGGCGTAATCGTTATGTAACTGATATTTGTAATTGATGTACCGTATTTTTAAAAACTCATCATAAAAACATCAAAAACACGATTTTTAAAGGTCTTAAAAATGTATTAACTAATTCTGCCGCGATTAGTCAACTTAGCAAAATCACCCATGAAAATTAGTCTTTTAGTATTTTAGTATTTTTCGTCAGTACATCGTTTCACTGTTGACCAGCCAATCAAATCTGTGCGATGGCGCTAAACATTGTGCCTCTACATAGAACAGACAGGCGAAAGAAAAGGAGAGAAGTGAAGCGAGCAACACGCCAAAAAAGAGGGATGGATACGGAGAGAAAGGACAGCAAGACAAGTGAAAGTTGTCATGCCTGTTGCTTTTCCACTGGGATAATACATTTATACAAATTTCCTTTTTAATTTAGCTAGTGGCAGCAGGGTAGGTGAACGAGTTAACACAGACGAATACCCGCAAGTCCCGATTCAGTGGAAAAACTCAGGAGCTTTGACCGACTGGGTCAGTACGCGTCCATGGGCCTGTTCTGAGTGGAACCTGCTGAGCTGACAAATGTCTTCAGTAGTGTCCAGTGAAAAACTGCAGCATAAGAAAATATTTACAGAAATGTATGTGTTGTACTCACTTTTGAGAGGTACAGGTCTTCTTTTAAATATACAGTCATCCCTCCCCACATTCCGGTTCGAACATCGCTCACTTTATTGCAGTTTTTCACAATTTAATGAATCAAATGATTGCTATTTTGTGGTTGACTGCGGCCTATTAATCATCCATCCATCCATTTTCTATGCCTGCTTATCCTCCTTAGGGTTGCGGGGGTATGCTGGAGCCTATCCCAGCTTTTTTTGTAAGTTTACCCGCTGACAGGCATGACCAATCAATGTTAGGTGGGTTGTAGGTCTAACAGTGAGAGAGAGAGAGACAAGATCAACAAAAATACCTCGGAAAAATATTTTTAAAAAGTTATAAATTACTATTAATTTTTAAATGACTATTTCATCAGTATAGAAGTACAGTAGACGCCCCTACAACGTAAATAATCCGTTCCGAGAATGTTTACGTGATAGGGTTTTTATGTTACACGAAGCGTAAAATACATGTAAATAGCCTAATCTGTTCCAAGATCGTCCCAAACTCACCCCTTTGGTCCTTCAAAATATTCAAAGTCCACCAAATTTGGTGGGAAAATATCAGAAAACATTAGCATAAACATACAGTAGTAGAGTAACATTCCAATATAAAATAAGGTAATAAATAAGATTACTGTAAATGAATAAAACTGAAAAACAAATTAAAATCAAAAACAATCTTACCGTTCACGAGAAGTCTTGATCAGGAGCGCAAGTGGAGAGGAGGAGGAGGAGGAGGACTTGCCTGAGTCGAAACGTGACTCAAAGAGTCGAAGAGTCAGCTGGTCTCACAGACAAACGCACATGACAATGCTGTGTGCAAAATTTTAATTTGTAACTTAATTGTTTATAAGTTAGTTTATGGGCGACTACGAAGAGGAAAGAAGTTGAAGGGAGAAGCCTGTCTCTCACACAAACTCACGTACGTGCTAAGTCAACCAATGAGATGTGAGCGGAGGCAGTGCCCCGATAATCAGCCAATGAGATGAGAGCGGAGGCGGTGCCCCGATATTCAGCCAATGAGATGAGAACGGAGGCGGTGCCCCGAAAATCAGCCAATGAGAGTGTGATGCGTCAGAAGGCGTCACCGACTTGAGCATTAATAAAGTTGATTGAAAAAAAAAAAGAACTTGCACCGACTTGACGCTTTACGTTATATGGAATTTCTTCCGTAATACGATGCAAAAACTCTACATAAATTCTTTACGTTCAGTGGAATTTGCGTAAAAGGTTTACGTTATGCGAGGTACTGCTGTACATCATCATACCAACCAACACATACAAAATAACAAATCGACATCGCTCTTACGTGCAATTAGAAAAGCTCTAATGAGGATGCAAAACTAAAAACTGTGAAAACATATCGATTTTTGTATCAAAAGATGCAACAGATGGCCGGAGCCGTATTATGATTTGAATGTTTTAAAGTATTGTTTTTCTACAGGCATATGAAGATGCTGTGTCCTCAGTGCCCATTCCTAATTTAAAGGAGGGAGAACGTTACTGTGCAAGTGTGCAGTACATTTACTTCGACAATCCTATCGGAGTGGCTAGCTGCACCCAGTGCAAAGGCATCCCTCAGTCAAGTAAGACTACATTTTTGGTTAATTATCCATGTCTGCCTTTTAATAAGTTCCTTATCCTTTGTGTTCTTGTTGTACACTGTCAGATTGAAGATCAGCTTTTGTGAATAACCTCATTCAATGCAGTGTTTCCCAAACTTCTTCAGCCATTTCTTATTTTGCTGTTTTTCAACGTTCAATTTCAATTGAAATGTTGAATCCCGCTTAGACCAAACGTCCTTAATTGATCATGAGGAAAATGAAAGCCTTCTGGGCTTTCTTCTTCACTTCAAAAGGTAAAGTGGTGCAGTGCAGCACGTTACATTCAATCTGTAGTTGGTACAATTTAAGCTTTTCTTTATTGCGATACATGAAACGCAGTACACCTAGTATTTTGACAAACACATAGCATGATAACTGTCTCTCCTGTGTGTTTTCCAGGTGCAGCAACAAAAAAAATGGAAATAATAGTCGCAGTTGTAATCGTCCTGGTTGTTCTGATACCGCTGGTGGCATACATCCTCCTCTTTCATAAGAAGAGAATCAAAGAATGGCTTCAACCTTCATACAAGATACCAGACCACGTAAGTACCGGTAGTAATATTTTGTATCCGAGGGGGCTCTAGGTTCTAGGCGATGGGTGTGATAGGAGATCCATCCAACCAAAAGACATAAGTCCACCTCTGGCGGCTAGCAGATCTTACAAATAGAGAGCAGATTTAACAAATAAATGTCTTTATTTGTCACAATTAGAAGTTAAACTGTAAAAATTGCCGTTCTGCCCAAAAAAGACGACTGGCATTCAGGCTGTCAATCTGCGTACGTGGAATGTCACCTCTCTGGTCCGGCTAGATCTATTCAGACTCCCCTCAACGCACGGCAAGGGCTCTGGAACAAGTCCTTTCAAGAGGGGTTGGACGCTCTTCCATTCTTAGGCAACGGGCAGAGGGCAAAGCTCTCAAGTCGATCTACCTTCGTACCTTCGCCTATGGTCATGGCCTTTGGTAGTGACCGAAAGGACAAGCTCGCTGGTACAGGCGACCCAAATTACTTTCCTCCAAAAAGTGTCTGGACTCTCCAGATAGGATGAGAAGCTCTGCCATCTGGTAGGAACTTTGAGTAGAGCTGCTGCTCCTCCGCATTGAGACGAGCAAGACGAGGTGGCTTGGGCATCTGCTCAGGATTCCTCCCAGACCCTTCCCTGGGGAGGGGTTCGGGGCACGTCCTACCGGTACCCAGAACACATTGGAGAGACTACACTATGTCTCTAAACTGGCCTGGGAACGCCTTGGGATCCCCCGTGGGGGATCTGGACAAAGTAGCCGAGGAAAGAGACGCCTGGACTTCTCTGCTCTTAGGTTGTGTCATCAACATGCATTATAGCAATAGAATTAAAATCTCTAATGTAGACCAAATTTATTTTAGCGTTTGTATCGGATCTGTTCAAACAAATGAAACTTTTTTTTTCTTATCTCCTGCAGTTCTTCCTCGATGTCTATCGTCAGTCTCCCATCCCCATTTCCAGCAACAGCTCAACTGAGCTCTGCAACAACATTTCAAGCATGGACTTCATAGAACAATGACAGAAGCTTCAGTAATATTGAAACGCATTAGCTACGTCCAATAAATGACTAAACCCTACAATGCAAAAATATCCTCTCCGATATAGAATGTGAAATGATGTGATGAAATGTGGGAAATTAGTTTGTATGAATGTCACTTTTTACTGAGTAAACTTTTCTACTTTTAAAATTCAATTCAGGTATTGCTAGGAATCTCTGCCAACTAATATGAATATTGTCTTATTGACTTATGACTAAATGACCCCCCCTGAAAAAGCCTTGTCGTCCAGGGCCTGTATTCACAAAGCACCCCAAGTGTCACGAGTTAGCCTGGTTAGCAATTAGGACCCACTATGCAGAGGTGACACGAACGCGGTTGAGAAGTAACAAAAATACTTTAATAACATAAAGGTGTCCAATTAAGGTAAGTAACAGTTTAACACAAAAATTAGTAAAGTCCAAAAACAGAAAACAAAAAAAGTACAAACCAAAAATCACTGCCAGCAAAAATGTGCTGCAGGGGAACAACCTACACTAATGAACTGAAAACGCTGCCGAAGCAAACAGGCAGGAGAAAGGCTGGCAGCCTACTGTACTAACAGCTGAAGATAAATCAGAAAATCACAACTACTCACTACCAACGAGTAGAGAAAATACACAAGGCATAAGCAGAGAAACAGGAAAGCAGGTTGCAGGCGTACAGCAGAGAACAATCTGGCACTGGAGTGCTGCCTTCCCACAGATTAAGATCAGGTAGCTAATCAGCGGGGATAGGTAACAGGGGCGCGTGTGTGCCAGCTCCGCCTCAGCAAGGCAGCATGCACTACAACAGACAGACAGCAGGCGGCAGCAGAGCGACAACAGCTCATGACACTAAAGGCTAAAAGTAGCTCTTAGTGACGTCATTCTAAGAAACGTTTTAGGATTCCTCGAATTGTCAGGTTTGACTGAAAATTAAGGCAAAAAACTGTTCAAAGGAGTGAGGAGGACCTTTTAAGGAGCCTAAGAATCTCTTAAACTGACAAGATGGCGTTAAGGCTGTGGTAAGGGCAAACTGATCTTCACAATTGGCATGTTGTGGCGGTAACAACTTTTTTTAAAACTAGGCTCAGATACACTTTTTGAGTGTGCGGCTTTAGAAATTGATAGACAATCATGCGTGCATATTTTTAAAAAATGTCTAAGAAAACCACAACGAATTGAAATACTAATGACAGAGTATGACTAACTGCATATCTGTTGTTTTTATTAGGTACACAGAATATATTACAGCAACAATACAGAATCCATTTTCCTTAGGTAGCTAGCATGTGAGGAGAGACGCAGTATCATTTATTGGCCTCATGGTCCATGGTTGATTTGATGCAATGATCATTTGCATAAATACAAGTAATTTGCATTTAGACGTGGTCAGTGGCAGCATTTGCAAAATAACGTGAAAACACTGCGATCACCAGATGGCTGTATGAGCCCAGCTGGCAACCACGTTGATCAGCGTTACGGGCTGATGCACCCTCGCATGAAATGGTGTAGCTTCTTTAAAATGGCATTTTTAGCATTTGTTTCAATTAAAACATTTCACAAAGCATAGAAAATGATCAGTATGGAAAGAAAACAAACATCAAGGCATGTACATTTTGAAAAGTCACACATTTAAAATACATTCTTTGTGAGATCACCGGTGCTTTGTGCTGTGAACTGATAATAGTGTTGTGAAAATGGACACCAACAGATTGACTATAAGTACACATGAAGCAAAATTTAAACTTTCAGCACACTTTTGCAGAGTTATGCAATGGAAGATCCATAATACAATTACATCCCCAAACATTGTACCAATCTCATACGACAACCACATCAAGAGGGCTCATGATACCCCGAAAACTGGTAGAGAACAATTTCCATAGATAAAATACATGATACACTTCTTTACATAAAAAAACATAAGGATGCTCACTCCAAACACCAAACTGCACAATAGCACAATAGTCCAGTGGTTCTTTTTTTTTTTTTTTTTTTTTTGCGCCGACACGCCTACAGCAGACTGTCCAAACTCTTCTCGGCCCGTCCCGTGTCACCAGCATCCACAGGCGGACTGTACTTGTCATTGTATTGCTGCAGGATCACAACAACGTCATGGTGGCCAAAGTGCAATGCCTCATCCATTGGTGTGTTCCCCCACCTGGACAAGCACACAGTTATCACAAAGTGTAAATGATGCATGTATAAATGATATGCTGGGGTAGGAAATTAAAAACTTGCTAATCAATGGAGCAACTTCTAATGGAAATACTATCTTGGCCACTGCCCGTCTCCTCCTGGCCAGCAAGACGCTCTTTCTGCTGCCTTCCCCTCCCGTCAGTTCAATCAGCATGATCTTCCTTGCCTCCTCACACCACAAGACCACGTCCGGCTTGAGTGGTGTTTGCTGCGGGAAGAGTAGTCTCCTCTCAAGGTCCACCCTGCCTTGCATCCCGCAAGTATGTGCGCCATTGTTCCTCTTCCTCCGCGTAGCCGACCCCATGGGTCCTCCCTCATTCCCTATCTTCATGGGCGAGTACACGGAGCGGAGAAGGAAAGAGATGCGAAAGGACTCTAGTCTCCAGATCTCGGGCCATGTGATCTTCTTCTTCGGCAGGTTCCAATCAGTCCAAAATCCTTGTGATCCAAGATCACCAGCGCTCGCCCTACGCCTTTCTTCTTCCAGGTGTCAAACCTTGGCTTGGGTCATGTCCCTCCTCTGCCTTGGGAGTGGGTGGATCCAAGTCTTTGCTTCCCAACACGAGAGACACGAGAAACCTGGAATGCCGCCCTTCTGGACTGACGTGTCAACAGCAAAAGAGGGAAGGTTTGAAGCTTTAGCCCGTGCGCACGCGTACGCGTACGCCGAGACTGGCAGTGCAGAGTTGGAGTCTGCATGTTTGACAGGAGTGCACGTTTTTAAAGCTGTTTTTGGATCAAAACGTGTCAGGAATCTGATTGCCCAAGTCCTGAATTCCTTGAATGCTGGGCAGAAACATGGATTTTATTCATTTGCCATGCTGGGAACTCTCGTGTCTACTGCTAGCTACATCCTGACAGCTGGCCAAGCTAGGACGCAACACACACGACAGCAGTTTAAACGTTCTCTGCCCCAGTTCGGCAGGAATTTCTTAAAAAAATTATTATAAAAATTCTGGATGGTTCTGTATAGTTGCTGCTGTGGAGAACGCAGGTGACCCACCTGTCTCTGGGGACTGGGTTGACCCGACAGGCCTCCAACAGGAAACGCACAACCTCAGAGTGTCCTGTAACCACAAAGGTGTTTTTGGGTCATTCCTACAATTCGGTGCTATTTCAGAATTGTAACTTTAAAAAAAATGACCTTTTATTGAATTTAATTTGAATGAATTGATCGTATCAGCTTATTAAACAACAAAAGAAGTATATTTGTTGAGGCTTGTCAGGACGTTGAGTGGCATACAACGTAGCCCAAATGGCCACATGTTCTTAATGATTAGTCATTGTGCTTATGCAAGGCTTAAGAGTGCTGGGGCCTCATGTACAAAGACATGCGTGGATTTCCCTCTGAAACATGGCGTATGCTTCAAACTGAGGAAAAAGGCGTACGTGCAAAAAAAAAAAAAAAGCACGAATCCAAACACATTTCCTTTGCACATCCAATCAACGTGGAATTGAGCGCACATGTGGAAGTACCAGACTCCTCCCTCAGCACGCGCACATTTAAATATGCGGTCAACGCTGTGGGGTCGGAGCAGCGGACACCTCCAGACATAAAAGAAGTGGTCCCACACAAGGGTGGAAGATAGGCGGAGGATGGCTGTGTGGCCAAAACTATTAAAATAGGATCTCCAAGAGTCTGAGGTTGAATTGATGTACATTGCAATGCAGTCATTAGTTCCACTGTACATGAATCTATTTGAAACCTTTGCACAGTATTACACTCCTTTACTACGACACACTACAGCAGGGGTGTCAAAGTCGTGCCACGGAGGGCCGAGACACTGCAGGTTTTCTTTCCAGCCAGTCACTAAAGCAGGTGATTTTAATGATCAACACCTTCAGTTTGAGGGAAGGAGCTCATCAATTAAATCACCTGCTGAAGAAACTGGTTGGAGAGAAAACCTGCAGCGTCTCGGCCCTCCAGGGCACGAGTTTGACACGTGTGCGCTACACGCTTTCTCAGTTGTGCTGTTCAATCCAATCCTAATGCATTGCTGCCTACAAAATAGGGTGTTGTTTTCCGGCTTTCCAATGGCTTTGTTACAACAGCTACTTACACTCCTACTGCTCCTGTCTTGAAGGTACGATGGCACTTTGGACTGAGCTGCTGGGACACATTGTGATAGTGTGCTAACTTAATCCCCCGACAGTTCATTGGCCGCCAGCGCCATGCCCACGGCCACCCACCCTGCTTTTCAAGCCAATCTTGGGAAGACCATAAAAACACAGTGCAAGTGGGACTGTTCCTTTATGTCATTTCGTTAAGCATGTTCCAAATAAACCACCGCTATTATCATTATTTCACCCCGGCTTCAAATGTTTGGGAATGGCTGTAAGACAACATGCTACCTTCGGCTGCTGCCACATGGAGTGCTGTTCTCGAGTCGTAGTCCTTCTGCTCCATGTCCATGGATGACAGGGCAAACCTGCACAAACACATTACACAATGCCACGAGTCCACCGCTCACACTTCTGCAGATATTTTGTTGTGTCTTTTCATTGGACAACACCAAAGAAAGGACACTTTGATCAGAGTAGTCAGTGTGCAGCTTGGAAAACGGGGTGTATTCGATCAAAGTAACAACACACAACCATTAACGTCTAAACCGCTACGTGAGTGCACCCTGATATTAAAGCAGTGGTTCAAAAGAGTAATACATTTGCAGTTTACCCGTCGAACCTCAGTATGTTCCCACCCTCACCTGTGGTCATGAGCTTCGGGTCGTGATGAAAAGAACTAGATGGCGGATACAAGCGGCTGAAATGAGTTTCCTCCGTAGGGTGGCTGGACTCCCCCTAAGAGATAGGGTGGGGAGCTCGGACATCCGGGAGGAGGTCAGAGTAGAGCTGCTGCTCCTTCACATCGAGAGGAGCCGGTTGAGGTGGCTGAGGCATCGAGTCCGGATACCTCCTGAATGCCTACCTGGTGAGGGGCCCCGGGACAGAGCTAGGACACGCTAGGGCGATTGTGTCCACCTTGGTGTCCTCCTGGTGGAACTAGAAGAGGTGGCCGGGGGACTGGAAGTCTGGGCTTTCCTACTGAGACTGCTTCCCCCAGGACACGGAAAATGGATGGATGGATGGATTTGCATCACAACACCTCACAATTGACAATTGACCTTTTTGTGATGCAAATGTGTTACTCTTTTGAACGCATATTGTTTTGAGAAGCCAAACTCTTGACTTAAGTGGCCCCACCAACTAACCGGAACTACATTCCTCATCACCGAAATCCGACCGGAACTCTGCTCACTGGATGAAGTGGGGGGGTAAGTCAGTGTCGATGCACTACACTGAGGATGGGGATGTCATACATCATGTAAACAAATCCCAACTATCCCTTTAACGTCCTTCAATAAGTCACTATGGATACAGCCATCAAAATGGCTGCTAAGAGTACAGCTGAAGCACATTTGAAATTGTTTAAATGGGGCGATTCGCCTTCTCGTTGGGTCAAAGAGGCGTGAATTCCAAAGAAAGCAGGACAAAAATGAAAGTGTCAAACCTCCTCAGAGCAGAGACGTCTCCCGTGTAGGCGGCAAACAGCAGGTTAATGACAGACTTGACCTGCGTGTTGGAGAGTACAAAGCTGTAAGTTGCACAGCAACAAACCAACGTCATTACAGAGTGGACGTGTGATATGACGGGAATCGAACCGTTTAAACCGCAGAAATGTATTGTTTTACGTTTAGACTTCAGGTAAAGTGGGTCACACGTCTCTTAAAGCCACACACCCCTACTCAATGCAACCGGCCAGTGAATCCCACAAAGAAGAAATCTGAATTATTTTATGTGCGGTAGAACCTTGGTTGGCGTCATGAATCCATTCCAGTCAGACTAACTGAAACATATTCTAGCCTGATCCATTTTTCCCATAAGAAATCATGTAAATCCAACGAATCCGTTCCAGATCGGCAAAAGTGTTGATGGAAAAAACGTCTTTACCGTTTCACCATTATCGTTTGACATGCAGAAAACAATTTAAAATGCTTACACTGGAAACGATGGACGAAAGGGACACAAGAACATTTAAGGTTACTTCACTGAAGGTGTGATTGTCGTCAAAGACACAATGTGGCAGCGAGATCAACACGGACACCACCTTTGTGTTATTTCTGGAATTCAGCAGTTTCTCACCTCAAGTCTCTGCTTTGCTTTTGATCACGGATGCAAAATAACTGAAAATGGAGCCAGAGAAAGTTCCAAGTGTCAGCATTTGATAGAGAACGTGAGAAACACGACTGAATTTGATCTTCATTTAAGTTTAAAGTAACCTGAAATGTTCACTTATACCTTTCATTCGTCATTTATAAGCACTTAGAATTGTTTTATGCATTTAAAAAAAAGAAAAACAAATAAAACATGTTTTGTGTTAACATTTTTGAGACTTGAGGCATAAGCAAAGAACTACAGAGTCAACTGCTGATGACATCATAGACGGGCGACGGAGCTGACTTGCTTCTGTGTCCATGTGGCAGCAAGCTAATAGGCGGCTAACAAGGACGTTTTCTGATCAAATGCATTAAGAACTCAGTTGAACAAGACGCGTGCTATGTTGTATGCTACAAAACGAGGCTCCATTTCGGTGTAAATCTTCGACCAAAAAACACGCTAACCGGGTTGTACACTAAATTAAGTTCCATCGCATTTGCTGTGTCCCATTTGGGGGTTTGCATTCTTCACGTGCGCATTTGTAGGGTGCGTGCCGTGATCGCGGCGCGCAAAGGCTGTCCCAATTCAAAAATGCTCCACGGGTCCTTAAAATGCGGATGACAAATGTGTCCTCCTCTGCCATAAGCTCCAAGTGTTGATCAGGACTACCCTTATTGGCCTTCCATATCCCAGGATTGCGTGGGCAGCTCTGAAAAAATATTTCAACATGGCAGCGCTGCGCAGAGGAAAACAACAAACACATCCACTACATATACAGTACAGCCCTGAGGACCATTTAGACAGCTTCTTTAACCCACGTTTATTAAGAAATGTGCTGAAACTACCGTTAATGTCGTTCAATTCCTCTGCCTTAATTGCGAAGGTTCAGGATTATATTCTGCTATTTCAATTGATCTATTCCTCGTAATATTTACATGGACAGTTTAAAGTACAGTGTTCCCTTGTTTATCACAGGGATAGGTTCCCAAAATAGCCCGCAATAAGTGACATTTTCTCACATTTCTCTCTTGTTTAAACACTTAAAAAAGTTCAAAACTTTGTTTGAATTTTAATGATCAACCTGTGACCATGCCTTTTCGTCCTGGCACCGTTCTGCTGTTCTGTAGCGTTTTGTATCCTTGTTAAAATAATGCATTACTCCTCCTGTTGCAGTCGTCCTCCTTCAAACCCAAGATTCATTTACAGTATTCTCTAATGGCGCCATACAGCCGCGTAACTTCTACATTCTCCAACCCTTTGTGCGATGGTTCGCATCCTCTTCTGCCCTTTGGGCGCAGAACGTTTCGTCAACATTGTTGGTTTTGTCGAGCAGAAATTTGCAATCATACAAAAACGGCAAGCTAGCACGAAGGAGATTGCGTGACAGTGGTCTACAGCCAATCAGGATGCAGAAGACAACGGGCGGTGCAGACAGATGGAGAGAGACGAGAGAGACACTCAACTTCCTGCAATTCAATTCTTCTTAAAGAGGCAGGCTCGGCCTGGAACGGCGTTCATAAAATCTGCGAATCTGTGAAAGGTGAACCGTGATAGAGCGAGGGAACGCTGTACTACCATCAACAGGATCAGAAAACTATATCAAGTGCTGTATTGTCAGAAATTGGGATCATTTACAACAACAAATCAGTCTGGGCAAATCTATGTACACATTACAATACACTAAGTCCCCAACTTACGAACACAATTGGTTCCAGACGACCGTTCTTATGTCGAATTGTTCTTAAGTAGGGGAAAAGGTAATATTACCAATGATATAGGTACTACATGTACGTGTATACATATACAGTATATGTGTATGTATGTAAATATGAGTTTGGATGCAGTAGTAATATTAAATGAGGATAATTAATGAAAAAAACAATAATAAAAATGATATAATAATACTTAATGATAAATGTTATTTACCTTTGAAGAGGAGTGGTCGAGCATACGTCGTCGTGGTGGAGTTGGAGGAGGAGTTATTGAAAAAAAGGACAAGTCGTCATTGTCGTTAGACTCTTCTAAAAGAGGTAGTGTTCTGTGGGTGGTGTAGAATTAAGCAGGCCTATTAACTCTTCATAAACTTTAATCACACGCTCTGTCCGGGTTGTATCATTTAGCTTTATCTCCTCAGCGTCTAACTCTTCCTCTGTTGGTCCCATTAGCAGTGTCACAGTGCCCTCTACTGGTCAAGCATGTACAGTAGCAGCATAAATACTGATTGAGCGACTACAAGGCAAAATAAAATATAGAGCAGTCTGCTTGTGTTCGTATACACGAGTGTTCGCTCGTCGGGTGTTCATAAGTTGGGTACCTAGTGTATTGTATATACACTTGTTGAGGAAGAGTGGGTGGTGTTGCTACACGGACTCCAACAACAAAGACCATGATGACTTCTGCCTTTCTGGGACATCACCTGGGGTGTAACCAGCGTGTTTATGTCCTGCACATCATCCATCAAGTACGTTTGCAAAGCTGGTTGTCAGTATGCCACTAAGCCTTTTATATAAGCACAAAAAACAACCACCAAGTAAACATTCACAAACCTCTTAGTACAAAAGAAATCCTCCATAAACTATTGCATTCTGTAACTACTAAAAAACTTAACGATCTTAAAATGGTTTTCCCAATAAAGAGGATTGTGAACCCTCCTGTTCAAATATAAAGGAATAATATATATAAAGATATTTATAAAAAATACATAATATATACACATAAAGACAATTTTAGAAATAACCACATTGACCAAAGTGCTGTGCAAACAGGCTAACTAGCTCGAAGTAATAAAGTAGTTAATATTATGGTTTAAAAACACAAAGTTTGTCTCTAAACTGGAGATAAATCTGCTGATGGATGGCTGCTCTTCTCTAGTTTCCAGCAACACATAAACCCAAAATAAATATAATACAACTGCGGCTCCATCATTCCATATTATTTTTGGTCTACTTTGCACTCAACGTCATATGGCAAGAAGCGAGAGGGTGTGAACACGTGACACAAGCAGGAAGTGTTCCGAAGGCTAGACCGTCCCATTTCACGTCACTGCATGATCTGTACCGGGTAAACGATCGGTTCTACGCATGCGCATCTGGTTGGCAGTCACGTGTTGGGCAACTAGACTTGTACTACGCGTTTATAAACTATGTAATCTGCCTATTTATTTGATGACAGTTACAGATGGTAAGCATCAAGCAACACCATGTATACTTTACATAGAGTTAAAGTTGAAGAAAGACCATAGAAACATCCGCATGCTAGTGAAGTCTTAAGAGTCACGAAGAAAATAACCCCCTCCCCGATATGACATATATGAAGTATGGTTATTAAATACCACATGACGTCGCAGAAGCGCTGTCGTAAAAATGTAATGGAGGAAAAGACGTAGCTGTCACTCTCTTTGTTTTAAAAATCTGTTTCGTTGTAATTTCATTGTGTCCATTTTATTTTGAACATCACTCAAGGGCCAAAGCATACAATGGTACCCGTACCCTGGCAAATTACACGCTGTATTTTCCGGAGTTTCAGTCACACTTTACGTTTCAATTTCTTATATTCAGACAAACGTTTTAAAAGGTATGGTGGGTGGACATTTACCTGGAAATGTTTTGACTGCCATCTGCAGTCTTCCACTGTGCGCTGTAATTCAGCTGTATTTCCTGGGTGTGGCCAACCGGGCGGCCGTGACCGGTCCACCCGGTTGGCCGCGCCTCCCGCCGCTTGCTGGTGTCTGGAGCCAAAGGACAGCGTTTCTCACCTCAATCCTCAATAACCCAAAATGGAGCCAAAGAAAGTTGAAAGTACCAGCATTTGATAAAGAAGGGAAGAACAACTTTTGAATTCAGGAAATGACAAAACACAAAGATGGCGTCCGTGTTGATCTCGCTCCATCACGTCTTTGGGAATTGTCACGTCTTCAGTGAAGGTAAAAACAAATAAAATATATACATTAAGAACACAGTTTGACTTGCGCAGTGTCTTCACAACACAAGTCGCGTGCCATACTGTATGCTAAATGGACAAGGCAAAAAAGCTGAGGCAAAATTATGGTGTAAAATTTTGACAAAATACTCTATCCGGGCGGACGCTAACAGAATTTACAAAGCAGATCTCCACTCCAGTGTGGTCATTTATCATTAAATCCAGGCATCATGTCTGAACCATATACAAAACATATTGAAATACAAGTGCTATGTAGTATTCTAGTCACTAGGCGGCGGTAATGACAAAACATTGAGACATTACCTTAACAATGCATGGCATGTCTGACATGACGGGGTGAAAAATGTTCTCCTCACATTCCGTGTGGAAGTGGTAGGTGTTTGGCTTCTTAAATTTAGAAGAAATAAATTTGAGGCTAACGGGTTAGCTCGCTAGCTAACGTCTCGTCTGGAGTTGCACAATCTGCTTTTATTCGAAAATTGTGAGCGTTTACCCTACTGCTCAAATAACAACATCCCAATAAAATATTCATATAAATATTTATGGGGAAATGCATAAATTAAACCGTAACATCACAGCTCCTGACATGGTGGAGCACGCAAGTGGCCGTGCTAACCAACAAGGTAATGTTATGGTCAGATGTCCAAGTGTCGAAGAGTGCTTATAATGATATATTTATTTTCTTTTACATGTAACATCACACAGTTACAATTAAGGAGTTTGTGTAGATCAGAATTACACCCATTTGGACAGAGAAAAGAAATCCAAAGACAAACAATTTTGATGGCACCAACTTGGAAATGCAGGGTCCATTCATGAGCAAGCTATCCTTGGGATTTATCATTCATATTAAAAACAGAATACTTCATTTCACATTACTTTTTTAAAATGTAGCGAGATATACTTGTTCAACACCATGAACCTTACATTTCCAAGGTCATGGTAAATGCTTATGCATAATCAGTGTCACACAACATAAAATAAATGGGGGGACAAAAATGAAAAGTACATACAACATATGGATTTACATTGGATTAAACAGGCATCATTCAATTCATACAAAAATGTGCATGCAAGAGTTAAGTGTTACAGTCCAGATGCAAACAATGAAAAATCTTGAAACTATTCAAAAGCCTCTTATTCATGAGTAGGGCTGCAACCAGCAATTTATTCTCTTAGTCAATTAATCTGAACCTTGTTTTTTTCCCCCCATTAATGGTGTAATTGGTTAGGACCTCACCGGACCCGGTCAATGTGACCCAAACACAAACAGTTAGTGGTTTGGTCCACAACAAATCAGAAACGAGGCAAAAATGTTGATCATCGTCAGTCAAAGCTGATGTGGGTGAATACCTTGTTTTGCCTAAAACACAAATTTAGTCTGCTTTCATGGATGACGAAGGAAATTTCAAAAATATATTGACATTTGAGAGGCTGAAATCAGAAGATATTTACATTTTAAAATGAAAAAAAATTATTTACTGAGTACCAAATTTGTTGTCCATTAATTGGCTAATTGATTAATCGTCGATTAATCATCGATTAACTGTTGCAGCTCTATTCATGACTTGTATTGTATTGCATGGTGAAGTTCAAAAGAGCACAAGTAGAAGTATCAAACAAGTTCACATACCCTCAAGAACACAGCATTAGGCTTCATCGCTTCACTGGGATACAGAGAAGCCACGTGTGACATCACTCATCAATCATGTGTCATCAATCCTGATTGGTTGCCTCATGGCCAGTCTAATAGGTGACAAACTAGGCCAGAATTTTAAAAGTCATGCCAATGGGAGGAAAATGACTCCAGCAGCAAACAGACTGGAGGCATTCTCACCATGCTGGATGATTTTCTCCAGGCTGTCTGTCTGGTTAAGGTCTTAAGGATACCAAATTATCCTGTATAATAATCATAGCTTTAGCATTGTTTCCTCCAATCTTTAGGGATTGTAACACATCTAAAAGGATTGTCCTACCAATAACAGCATTAGCTCCTTTTCAAACAGTATTCAGCTTTTATTGATTTATGAATTATGTAACCCAAGAAAGCCCAAAAAGGCCAACAAAATGCATGTTAGCAGAGGCCGTTGAATACTTTGTATCACAACAAAAATACTGCACAAAAACTTAATGAGGAAACAATGAGGGAGAGACCACCAAATAAAGCTACATGGTATGATGATGATGACATGATATGGTTCTTTATATGATCTCTAAAGCTAAAAGTAAATGTAGGGGAACTTTACCTGAGTACAACTGTCTTAAGAAGGGAATATTAGAGCAGTAATACGTGCTAAGCTCACTTATTTTGAAATACATGTTCATAAACTGTCACGCACTGGTTTGGAATTTCGAAAAGATACATTGGAGCAGCAGTTTTCTTTTTTTCAAAAATGAAAAAGAAGAATCTTACCTAAGTATGCGCACCAAGAGACAAGTATATTATCGTATATAGAGCCTGCAAAAAGTAATGCTCTAAAGCAGGGGTGCCCATTATGTTGATCGTGAGCTACCGTGAAGGTAGTGTGGGTTGATTGCGTGTCACCCACTTCGTACACGTCCACTTTGTAGAGGTCATATGACATCAGTCAGCTGACATTAAGCTCCCCCTCCTGATTCGCTCTTGTGCCTCCATGGCAAAATAAGTGGTGAACAGATGTCTCCAGCAACACGGATATTTAACTTTCCTCATTATTATTTTTATTATAGTATATTCAATTGTATTATAAAACCCCCCAGTGTGTGTGTGTGTGTGTGTGTGTGTGTGTATGTGTGTATATATATATCCTCTGTGTTTACAGTAGGGACTTGGTAATTTTAAAAGTAGCTCGCAGGCTGAAAAAGTGCGAGCACCCCTGTTCTAAAGCAATGTCTGACACTTACAGTTACACACACTCGAGTATTCCTATTAAATACAACATGTCCAAATATCATATCATCACACAATTGTGATTGATCAGTTTACTTTTGATTACTCATCTTCAGCAGACTGAGTACTGAGCAGCGATAAACTATGCATGAACCACAGAACGGGATCGGAACTGATAGCAAGCAGGTCAGATGGTGTGGACGATAATTGAACAGACAAATCAAGTTGTTTTTGACTGACAATAGAACAGATAAAATAATACTGAGTGACTTTTTTTTTTTTTTACTGTGTTGATACAACCGGCGGCATCGTAAATCGGCAGTAGTTTGTAGGTTTAAAAGTTGCCCCCCCCCACAAATAACACACACACCCGCAAATATAATTTTTGGTTTCAGACCATAGTGTCTTTATATAAAGGACGATAGGGTTGTCACAATAATCAATACTTCGATATCAAGTCGATACCAACACGCAAAACATACATCGATACCTGCTTTTTTAGGCATCGTCAGTATCGACTGCAAAACTCCCCCCGGCGAGCCGTATCACTTCTAACTGACGTGGGCAGTACAGCACACACATACTGTATGAGCATTGAGGCGACTGAGCAGCATCGTTGCCAAGTCCATTTATTAGAAGTGACTTTGGCCTTGTTTTTTTGTAAAGCAGCTTGCAAATATCAAAGCTCCCTGTTGTTTTGGACTCATTTTCAGAACGCTAGGAGCTTGTTTCTCTCAGCAGAAGAACGCCTGCTGTCTTTAAAACAAATGTCTCAAGTACGAGGCAAGCACATCACCTCGGCCTATCGATAAGCCGAGCAGTAGGAGTCGCATGTGGGAGAACCTTCGCTTTTGAGGCGGCTAATTGCAGTACAAAAAAACAACATGTAAATGGTGTCTCCAAAGAAAGAAACGCTTCGAAGCTGGAGAAACACCTGAAAGACAGGCACCTCGTCTTGTTTAAAGACTTCAAGGTGAGTAGGTTTCAGTTTAGTATCACTGATGTCAAGTTATACATAACCCAAATTTGTGTTCCGTCATTTGGGCTTGAGAGCCACCGTACCATGCTTGGAGAGGCGCAGGCTTCTCATACTCGCTCCCTTATATGAACAGAGATAATGTAGAGATCGACTGATATGGTTTTCTCCAGGGCCGATACTGATACAGATTATTTATAGTTAAGGAGGCCGATATTCATTTGCAGTACAAGTGTAAAAATTGGCGTATAATGTTGAAAATGTTGAATAACAAAACTTTATTCATTTCACTGCCTAAAGCATGTTTATTTAACCAAACAAATAGAAAGATAGCTCCAGAAGACCATGGAGTTGCTTGACTCAGAAGCATCTCTTCTGAGTTGAAGTTGAATAAAAACGTAAATAAATATCTCCATGAAATGTTTCCATAGTAAATAAAGTAACATTTATATATACTGTATGTTAAGAGCAGGCGTACATCTTGGCGTACTTCCCTGCAACAAAACAAGACTGAATTGAATTTCTTCCACTCTCTCTCTCCCTCACAATCATTGATATCACCAACAGCTTTGTTTCAAGTGATTCACAGACATATTGGGAGGTACAACAAGCTAGCAAAGCTGCCGTGTGTGTCTACTCCGCTCTTAACGTTATGTTATTGTAGTAGTCGTGAGCTGTGAGTTTTTCATGTGACTTCCACTCAAACACACACACTATTCTCCACATTTCATACATTCTCCCCATTGCTAATACGTACATAGTCTTCTGAGCCTTTAGACAGAGCCAGACCGACGAACTAATGTTATGGTACGCTAGCTAACCAGCCTCCACCTTGCCGTGTTTCCCCTCTAATAACAACAAGTGATATTTTTTTTCAATATTTTTTTTTTACACGCGCTCTCTCAATCACACGCATGCTTTAACTATCACGACTGTTTTGCCTGTTGACATTATGAGCAGCCTTCTTTTGACATGTCGAGAGGTACTACGAGCTGCCGCTAATGTTTACCCTGCTCTGACGTTATTCTGCTGCTCACTGTAACGTTAGTAGTAGTTGTGAGATGTAGAGCACTGGGATGTTTATTACAATTTCCAGAGTTTTCTGCATTGATTTTGACATGCGTTTGCTCTCAGTTCTCCACACAAGAAAACTTTGCTCTCTTCCCCCGTGGGTGGAGCAATGCTGGAGACAGCAGTGGAAAAAAAGAGAGAGAGACACGCAGCTGCATCTGAGCCGGAAAAAAAAAAGTTTTAAATTGATTTCTTGATATCGGCCCGTCGGATTTAAATAAAGGCCGATACCGATATACGTCAAAATTCCAAATATGGCCCGGCCGATAATCGGTCAACCACTATAATAATGTAACAATACCGTCATGATGTGTGACATTACATGCCACGATGCTCTCTGACAGTCTGTGAGCTTGTGTTATTTGAATTCAAACTTTATTTTGTAAAGCAGGGGTCTCAAACACTACAAGGCCCACTACAACCATGGTTCCAACACAAAAACCATAAAAAACTTTTTTTTTTTTTTTTGATAAATGTGAAATAGTTGACTATTGTTATTTACCAGCATATTTATAAGCACAGTATTGTTTGTTTTTAAGAGACTGGCAGGCTACAGACCACTGCTGTTGTTCTTTGAATGCATCGTTACCTCTACGCAACTGCTACGGCAATTTAAATTCTGTAAAAAAAGATGTTGGAAGCACAGCGATCTGAAATACTTGACAGTTTGAATCTATGTTCAATAAAGTAGTGAATTTAAAAACACTTTTTTTTGTTGTTTTTTGTTTGTTTAAAATCGCGGCGTCAAATACGAATTGTGAAAATTCACAGATATTGGTATCAACTACTGAAATTCTGGTATCGTGACAACCCTAAAAGAGAACGTTAAGATCATAGATCATAAAGTGAATACCAGATTGCACACACTAAGGCAACTAGTAGGTTGGGAGTTAATTCTGAGGCAAATCTCATTTCTTATCCCATCACAGAAAAAAATAAAAACCAGCCCACACAGTAACTACTTCACAAGCAACAATTCTCTGAATAATATACATAAATATTTGAGGGTGAGGCAGATGTGTTGGTCTTCTATAGTTTCACTTGCTAACATTGTCCACCCTATAGACTACAGTAGTGGAGGTGTCCTGGTGCGACTCTGTGGGAGACACTTTTTTCCAGAAGGGGGCTTTCAGGGCTAGCTCTTGTTGTAGACTGTCATAGTCCATCGGCCCGAAGCATTGCTGCTGTTTCAATTGACATGAATAACAAATTAGTCTCTTTTCTTCCTTGTGTGTAGTTGAAGCAAATTCTAAACAAAACCCATCAGCTGTGGCATGTTTTCATTGTTATGCTTCAGTGCACCTCAAAATAGCTCCTTTGAGTGAGCATCAAAAGTGGTTGCTTTCTCTTTGACTCATCACTAATTCCTAAAAGAGGAGCAGCCTTGGCAATTGTTAGATAAGATGCATTATATGTGAGATAAGAAGAACATCCACAGGACATTACAAGAAGTGAGCAAGCAGTGAAAGTGCAGCATTAATACATACTGTACAGTATGTTAACACTTGTTATCTATGTTAAAGCAAAGTCTTTATGATCTCACTTCTTACGCAATCTGAATGTAAGTTTGCGGGGGTTAGCTTAGTTTAGCAGAGCACGCTAGTGCGGCTGTGCGTTTGCTACTCAGGCTGTGTGAGTGTTTACGTCGTGTTGTTTTACGATGCCCTTTCTGGGTAAAGAAAGGATGAAAGCCACGTTTATTCTTGCTCCCAGTTTAGCTCTTAACTGGCAGACATTCAACACACACATCACACTTCAGGCCTTCAAAATAACAGCGCTCTTCGCACATACTGACTAATTGTGTCTAACTCCTCAGGCAGAACTATTCGGCTCAATCGCTCAGAACATTCAGAGAGAGGCTCTCCCATCCATCGAGTTCAAACTCACACACTGGTGGAAAGTGTACAATGTGAGTTTGCCCAGACTAGATAAGTAAACATGCAGGCTGTCATAATGGTCATTTTTTTTGCATGCAATTAAAAAGGGACTATATGCAACACCCACCTTTAAAAAAAACAAAAAAACAATATAAATACGCCACCACCGGCTACTGCATAAAAATAGTCATCATTTTTCGTTAGTTCTGGGTTCCATGGCTGCCACTCACCACTGTCTCCTTGGTCATTAATTAGTTCCGGAAGGTCCGACTCTAACCCAATGGACACTAACCGAATAATTATTTGCTATAAGAAATCATGTAAATCCAATTAATCTGTTCCACAAAGCCCAAAATGTTAAGACAAAACACGTTTTTAATTTTACATGCAGAAAACAATTCGTAATGCATATAAATACACTCCCCACTACCTAAACTTTTGGAGGGGAATGTACATATAACTTTAAGGTTACTTCCGTAACCTTCCTGTTTTGGCACGGTTTATTTCTTGAATTCAATACCGTTTCTCATCTCAATAACCCAAAATGAAGCCAAAAAAAGTTGTCATTTTGACAATGAAGTGAGATTGAATTCAAGAAATAACTCATGGGAAAACAGGAAGGTGGTGGTGGTTGATCTCGCTGCCACATCGTGTCTTTGGAAACAGTGACTGGAAACTCTGATGACATCATAGACAGGCAACATAACGGGCTGACTTCTGGTTCCGGTTGCCATTTTCTTAGCTAGCTAATAAGAGGTTAAAGAGAAAGGAAGTTTTCTGATCTTTT
Organism: Dunckerocampus dactyliophorus; assembly: GCF_027744805.1. NCBI lineage: Eukaryota > Metazoa > Chordata > Actinopteri > Syngnathiformes > Syngnathidae > Dunckerocampus > Dunckerocampus dactyliophorus. Next base: position 23,917,322 of record NC_072827.1, read on the forward strand.
TTTTTTTTTTTTTTTTAAATACATGAAGAATACAGATGGACTCACACAGTGTATTAACGGGACAAGATGCATGCCGCTAACCGTAGAATGCACGCAAACCAACGCAAAATTGGGGCCTAAATTTTCTATGTCCAGGACGGACGCTAACTGAGGTTCCACTGTACGCGTATAGAACGTGCACATACACAAAATTGGTCTCACAGAAGCAAGAGACAAGTTGAGCTGTTTTGTGGTTATGGCTATACAGTACTTTCAATGATAGTTTGCCAAATTGCTATGATTAGCTGGCAACAAACATAACTTGTGTGCATGCTTGTAGTACATCGGTCTAGCTTATAGGAAGAAGCGGGATATAATGCTTGTAGTATGTTTGAATGTTGGCACCCTCTAGGCAACTGGAAGATTCTGTTGCATACAGTCCCTTTAATTAAGCCTGGTAGCATATACACAACACATAAAACTCAGCAATAGGATAGCCACAGAATTCACCCATCTATGATGAACCTCATTGCAGATGCACTTGTCTAACAATCAAAGCTTTGTCAGATGCCAAGAAGTAGATGACAAAACACACAAACCTGGTGGCTGTTTAATCTGACCGAAAGTTATGACAAAACTACCTAAAGCAACTAGCACAGATTGATTTGCGGTTTTGATGACACACTCACGCATGAGCGCACACAGTTATGTCCTTACCCGCTGGTCTCCTCCCTCTCTGCGAGGATCATGCTTCTTGGCAAAGTGCCTCAAGTTGTCATAGTTATGGAAATTAAAATGTTCCACAAGATCCTGTAATGCAAAGGTAACATTATTTTACTGGGGTACATAAACAATCAGTGCCTTGTTGACAAAGAGCACTGTGCGGGGCACAGGTACACAGTTTCTAGTAGTGCATATTTTCATGGCATACTATTTTTTTTTTTATTTTTGTTATAAAAATTGACTCTTTACGGCCACTGATCTGGGGCAATGGGACAGGTTTCACCTTCCTGAAACTGTCTAGATGATATTCAATTGCAGAGTACATCTGCAAGGCAACAATCACTGAGACTAAACAGTATATTAACTGGCAATGGCATCATTTCTTATGAGGTTTCAAATAGGCACCAAACAGATATACAGTATTAGCCTCAGCAAGGATGGAAGGTACTAAGCTATTGTGTGCATAATGTTTATCACCTGATCAACGACAACAACTCATTATTGGTGAATCAGATGGATTCTTAAAAATCTCAGGCATGTTACATCCATCTAGTTCTCTGAAATTACAATTTCATGCTATTCAAATTAACACAGAATCATGAGCAGCTGACATCAATAATAGCAGTTGATAATAAAAAGGTACAACTATTAGTCATGCACACATGAACAGAAAAACTCTTGGTCATTTAAGTACTACTATATTTAAATTAACTGTGCAACAAAACAGTCCGGCCCAGATGTTGAACTTGACAACATGTTGAGGCAAGGTGCATAAGTACACAAATGTTGAACTTGACAACATGTTGAGGCAAGGTGCATAAGTACATTCCTTGTTTGACTACATTCCTTGTTTGATCCAGTCTAAATACTATATACTTCCGGCATCAAGTGCTGTGCTACATACCGTGCAGAACTGAATTCCTCTGACGGAGTTGCCCAGTTTGTCTAAGGGGGGTGACCAGCACACGATACCCATCACATTGGGTACTACCAACAGGATCCCCCCTGCAACCCCAGACTTGGCAGGAAGACCTACCTACAAAAACAAAAAACACAAATTTATTTCAATAGAATTATGGAGACGCAGTAGCATTTTGAGTGTTGACATGAAACCTTGCCACAATGACAAGGTATCAAGAATTTTAATTGATACAAGCTCAGCTTTGAAGTGCTCTGCTACCTTCTTCATAGGGTAAGGAATGTCTGGAATGGGGGATAACTTGTTGTGAAGGACATACAGAAGAGCCATTGAGAATAGGGCTGGGCGATATGGACCAAAACTCATATCCTAATATACCTGTATTTAAGATGAATATCGATATATAATCGAAAAAGTTAAATATAATCCTCAATCTTCTTTAGAACAAACATTTAGCTATGCTGAAATCAGCTAATACCAAAAGCACAATAAGAGGACATTTTAAATGTCGGCAGCAACTGAAAAATACTTTACTTTGACCAGTATTATTTTTTTAGGTAAACATTTTTCAAAGACATAAGCATGACCTTATTCCTTTAAAGATGTTGTGCCAGGAACACCAAGCTGTCAACTGCATCAGGCTTAGCAACTGCCTGATTTTCTTGTACATTTGTGGTAGAGCTTGTCGTGCTAAATTGTGACCGTGAAGCTCGCTGGACATTGGGAGTCCATTGTCTTAATCAGGTTTTTAAATCCGTTTTTTTTACAGCGTTGCAACGAAGACCATATCTTTAGAAGTGTGATAGGACACCGCTTTAGAAATAGCACACCACTTTGCGCTTTTCCTTTCATGAGGAAAGCAACAGGAAAAAGAAGTGTTGTGGCAGGAGTTTTGTGGTGTTGTTTCAGCCCGCACCTTCACACACCCTTACTGGAGTTTGTGCCAAGTTTTAAGGTGGTGAGAAAAATTGTAGTGCTTCCACACTTGATAGTCACTTTTTTTTTAAGTCTCCTCATTCATGCACAGAGGGGGGCGGGGCAGCAGCCCGGCTCAGTGGTGCGCTCACACACATAGTGCAGAGTGATGCATGAGACCTCCGTCAAGAGTTACAGCATAAATCCAGTCTATATCGACTGGAGCAATATTCTTGTTTTTGATATCATGCTTAAAAGAAATATCAAAATATTTATAACAGCGATACATCACCCAGCCCTAATTGAGAACACTGCTCTTGACTTTACAGATGTGTAGCCAACATCAGTGGCCTGTTCGAGAAAAAAAAAATACCGTCAGTGCTTCAGTAACTTCCCGCTTCTCTCTGGCAAGTCGACAACCACGTAGTCTGTGACAATTCCAATCACAGCGACAGTAGATACAAATAACTTTGGTCTTGGTGCGAGAGCATTCTGCCAGGGCAAAAATCAAAATACCCCTTTCTCCATTTCTGTTCAATATTTGCTCCAGCTTGTAGCTATACGGTGACAATTACGGCGTCGGCCGAGGTCAAACAGGACGCGCGCATGTTAACCGCATGTCAAAAAAAAAAAATAAAATAGTGCCGTTAAAGGAAACTTCCGCCGTAATAAATACATACAATAAACACATTGATTTACACTTAAGTATTGGGCATGTTTTAAGGAATCCAAACAGTTTGCTAACATCTTTCAACAATAGATGTCACAAGAATGAAATGCAAATAGTATTTGAAAGTCAAACACATTTTCCACTACAGCAATGTACTAAAAATGACTTTACTTACATGGAAGGCAAACTGTCCAGAGAAGTCATACATGCCACAGGAGTGCATGAGACTCAGAGTGTTTCTCACAGCCTCAGGGCTTAGCACACGTTCACCTGTGATCGGACAGATGCCTCCATTAGCTAGTGTGGCAGCCATCACACTGGCACTCTCGCAGGTCACCTCAATGGAGCACAGCTGGAAGTCATCACAGTGAAATTAGAAAAACAAATAGCACTCCCTTCTGAAAGTGATACATATTCACTGAATCTAATTCACCCTACAGATTACCTTTAATTGAATTAGAATGACTCATGGCTGTACTGGGCATTTGTTTTAAAGACTTGAGTAGTGTTGTTGGTTTTGTCTTGGCATTTTACAAAGTGATAAAATCAAAATGAGGCTGTGAGGGTTGTGAGTGGTGGGCAGCGGCATGTCGTCTGACTGACACATGATAACATGTCCATCACAAAATTACAGTTGCATCAGTCAGTAAATTTACATGTCCACAACTGTCCTAAAATAGTCAAGACTTCCTTCCAATCCTTCCATATTTCTGCATACCTAAATTTTTATTTGAGAATTGTATATAGGCCTGTTAGAGAATTACCTTTATGATTTATTAATGCATTATTAAAACTGGATTATTCTAAAATGTTCTACTACTTATTAAACAGGTAGCCTTTTATTATAGTCATTTCTTCATTCATTCTTTAGCTATAGGGTCATGGGTGAGCTGGAGCTTATCCCAGCAGACTTTGGGCAATAGGCAGGGTACACCCTGGACTGGTCACCAGTCAATCATAGGGCATATATAATGACTACTACCACTTCGATTGCTCGGTCTTCTGACCAATTCTTCTGGTCCAATTCTATGCTTATACTTAAATATTGACTTATTTCAGCTTCTGTAAAATTAATTTTTCTCTTTGTTGGTGTAAACCTGCCCCCCTCCCTAGGCTTTGTCATCTTCCACTGTGAATTTAATGTTGCTAAGGGCTGTCCCAATAGTCTGCCACAGAGACTGCCTAATGTTTAGATATTGGTGCACACAAATCATCTGTCGATGGTGTAGCCCTAGGGTGGAATACAAATAAACACACATAAAGTCACCTGAAAGTAGAGGTCCAGTACAGATGTCATGTCTGTCCCCTCTGGAAAACACTGCAGGGAAAATTTGATTCAGACAAAAAACAAACAAACAAAAAAACAGAATATTAAATTTCCACAAAAGGAGATTTCTGTTAACTGTAAATAGGTCTGAAAAATTCATTAGAAGCCTTCTTATTCCATCAATCATAATTACTTCCTGCCAATAGAAAATACCTGGAACTGATTAGAACTATTGATTGATTCAATTTGTTTTTTTTTATGCAAAAACTATCTACATTTAATTGAAAACATTTAGATCTGTGCAGTTATACACGCTTTCCTACCTCTATCTTATATCATGGCTATTGCTGTCAGTGCAACTATTGTTAGATGTTCTGTTGTCTCCCCGTCTATGTCATACAGTATGTAACTAACCGGTTTCTCTTTCTCTCTCCCTCCCCCTGTAGTTGATGCTCCATGTTTCCAGAGGTGCAGCGGACAGAGGCACCATTGCACCTTTACATTTACCTGGTTATTAATAGTGGTGAGGGTGGTCATGGGGGCAGACCATTAGCGTTCTTGCTGACATCATGGGATCATCACGGTTATTTGATACGCCTGTTGTGCCTTTTGTTCTCTCATCCCAACAGTTGCTCAACCCTGCGATCCTATTTTTTGTCTCTATGTACCCTGTGTCCCTCTACTGTCTCCCCATCTCAACCAAACCATTCAAGAGAGACAGCCGCCCCACAGAGCCTGGGTTCTGGTTGAGGTTTCTTCCCTGGAGGGAGGTTTTCTTTCCCTCCATTGCCAAGTTCTTGCTCGTTTGGGGTTCAGTTGATTCTCTTTAATGTATGAGGAGTGTGGTTCTAGAGCTGCATCATGTAAACGTGCCTGAGATAAATTAACTCATCACTCTATAAAGAAAACAAGAGCATAAGATGTGTGGATATTAAGGTTAAAGAGCATAATAAGTGGACAAACCTTTTTTTCTTTCAGGTAGTAGCCGATGGCAAAGTTCCTGTCTCCTGACTCACGCTCAGACTGGAATCTGTCAACAAACAGAACACACCCTATTACAAGGAGGAAGGACATATTTCTGTGTTTGTGTGTGTGTGTGTGTGTGTGTGCGCACGCACATGTATGCGTGTGTGTTGAAATTCCTTTGCCAATTGCTTGTGTGGGTCCCTCGTGTGTGTACAGCCAATACCCTCATGCGATCATGTGACAATCTTACAACATGACCCCCATCCTAAATCATTCACAAGTGACAAACAACCTTTACATCGCAACCATGGTTCTTAGTTCGTATCAATAAACATTGTGGATGTGTATTTTTACACACTGAAATCAAATAATTGAATAAAACATGAACCTGAACCCACAGTGAAGCTGTTAATAGCAACAGCACACTACCACAAGTGAAATATATCTAAGTAAGATTAAATATCGTCAAAGGTTAATGTGCTTAATTTTGGCTGGGGAAGAGAACTTGTCTTAGCAGGTGCTAGTGCGTATCATTCCTTTTTAAATGTTTTTTTTTTAAACTTAATTTACTTGATAAGATATTCTAACATGCCAAAATTCTAACATGTTGGTCTCGAAGTATCAACTCTTGTGATGACCATACACAACATAATCATCAAACTTGTTTCAGCCCTATTCTCACGTTTTCAATTTTTGGTTTAAGCACGATTCTCTTGTGCATATTCTCCCATCCAGACTGACATGCCCACTGCACGAGTGAAAGTTGTGAATGAAGGTGGGCTTATGGAATTCACTGACAAAAGAGGGCGGCCTTTGCCATAACGTCATTTTTGTGGCTGTCTGAAAATCATGGAACATGGATTTTTCCTAACACTTGTGAATATCATTGAAATCCGTGAAAAAGATAAAACACACTTAATTTGTGAAGGCTTTATCCAATGAAGGAGATTGTAACAAGTTTAACTGACATGTGCATTTCACTAATAGGGATATTTGGCTACATTGTACTCCGCTGTGTTAGCGTCTTACCTGTGCTTCTGAGCGTGTGTGTCGTCAGGTTGATGTGAGCGTGTGTATGCATGCTAGAGCTTGTCTTGTTCCTGGCTGGATGTAAATAGTACCTCTTTAGATGATTTGTTTCAGTTGTTATGCAGTACAGAGACCCTGAATTTGTGTGATGTTAAGAGTTCTGTTGAGCCCAACTGTTGCTGTGAACGCATCAGCAGGGTGTGGGTGTGTGGGCACGATCGGACAGACTGTTAACACTTGGCTACATTTTTCTCTTGTTCTGCCTGCTACGTTCTCACTGATCCTTGTGCCGTTGTTGTGGCGGACAGAAACCTGTTTTGATCAATCAAGCAATTGTTGATTGATAACGTCAATTACTTCCTCAATCCCTTCTAGTCCTTTTTATAGCATCTGACAGATGCTAAAGTATGTACTTTCTATTATATAGTCACATAGTTCAAACTGTCAGATAATGATAATGGTTGAAAGGAGCTTCCCCGCTCCCTTGTATAAATGTAACGCGTTTTTTGAACATCAGAAGGCTGGCTCTGCAGATGCAGATGCTTTACTTAGCAGTTGAAGCGATCATTTAACTGTCTGACTGATGAGAGACAAGAAAAATGTACGTTTTAGAAAAAGAAAAAAAACTTTGATAGTCGCAGTTTGAGTCAATATAGACTGACTTACTGCAGTCTCAGAATTGCGCAGGTGCAAAAGTACTTAATTCGAGGGGAGAATGTGCACAAGGCCAGATTTGAATGAGGTGAATGAAGGTGTGTAGTGACAGACTCACATAGAGGAGAATTCCGCTCAGCTGTACTCCCCCCCCCACATGCATGAGAGAATAGGGCCCATAATGTACACAGACCAATGAGCAACTTCATACTCTGTCTCCTTCCTGCTTTCTGCTCTGTGTGCTGTGAGGCGTTCAGGCGCCCTCATAATTGTGAGTGTTAGGCGCTTATTGTTCCGAATTTTTATTACGTACCTCCAATGACAATTGTCGTACCCACTTTGGGCACCTACGCTATAGACTGGATACATTTGGGTTTGGCATCAAAGGATGAATATGAGCCCTGAGAGCAACATTTCAGCTTTTATTTCCGGGTACTTACATCTGGATTGGATGCACAGCTTGGAAGGTCTTAAACCCTTTTGTTTGAAACCACCCATTTTTTTATGTGAGCTACAGCATTGGAACATGTGACAGACAGGAAAATCATTTTTTTGATAATACTGAGTCTCTTTGTCCCAGTGGGCGGGGTTGCTAGTGAGTGCACAGACAGAGTGCTGCAGCCTGCAAGTGAGCAAACACAAATATGGCAACAGTTCTCTTTTCCTCCAATCGGCAGCGACAGATTGTCTATGAAGAAGAGAGATGAAAATGGCGAAACACATGCAGAAATCGAGTGGAGACAAAAAATACAGGCAGCTAACACTTTCACGGAGCTTGTCTCGCGGTGGATGTGCCTTTAGTAGTGATGCCATCGCGAAAGATAGAGGTGACATGGGTGATGTAGACACAAATGCAGTTGACAATGCCAGCTGAAGCAACAAGTTAGTGGCTAGTGTTGCTGAGCCATGTGGCGCGACACCGTATCGCTCCAGGAAAATTAGTTATCGTGAAAGGCCTAGTTCCGGCAATGCTTGTGTGTCTTACTGAACATTATGGTAACATCACTGACGAGTGACCAGTGTAGAATACGAATCATTTGCAGCATTTTTAAATGAGTTTTCTGAATGCCTTGTATTTGTGTTTTAGTTCATATAGCCATTTTTATGCTTGAAAATGTTTAATTTAGGCAAAAAATAAGTAAAATATGCTTAAATATGTTTAATAAAAAAAATAAAAAAATGTACTGATAGGCTGTATTCAACCACTCAGCAGCATGATTTATTAATATACTTTTGAAATAGGCCAGGGAATACTGATTACTGTTTCCTCCATGTTCAGTCCCATGTCCCATAACCAACCACAACCGAATTTCAACTGACTGAGAGCCTGTCCACACGAGAACGGTTTCAGTATTATTATTCGGAGTATTATCATTTCAGCCTTCCATCCACACAGCAACAGCATTCCGGGTGCCCAGAAAGCGTATACAGTCATCCCTCACTACTTCACAGTTCGAACATCGCGCCCTCACTCTATTGCGTTTTTTTAAAAAAAATTGTATTAATTAATAAATGGCTGCTGTTTCGTGGTTGACTAGACCATATTGTTAATAAAAAATATTAATATTCAGCAATTTTTACGTATTTTTGCCATGAATTAAGCATTTTCAAGCATAAATAATATCCAGTTTAAGGGATTAAATGCCATTGATTAACTGCAGTCTACATTGGCCACTATGTGTCACTAGTAACATGCACCTGACTTGATCGCTGTCAACAATTGACACGCTGCACACTGAGTTGGATCATGGCGCCTACAGTTTGTGTTTGTCAGCATGCCGCCAATAATATAATGTTAGGGAAACATTTATTATACAAAATGACTTTCTACTACCTCTGGGGGTTTTAACAGCAGCAGCACTAGTTAGCAGAAAGTCAAATGCATTCCGGATATTTTTATGCGCTACTCACACACTGCACACCGAGTTGGATCGTGGCGCCTGCAGTTTCTGTTTGTCAGTTTGTGTTTGTCAGCATGCCGCCAATAATATAATGTTAGGGAAACATTTATTATACAGAATGACTTTCTACTACCTGTGGGGGGTTTAACAGCAGCAGCACTAGTTAGCAGAAAGTCAAATGCATTCCAGATATTATGCACTACTCAATGAATTAATTTTTCTGGAGAATTATATACCTCCGGCTCACCAGGAGGTCAGACTTTTCAGTGTCAAGTAGTAGTATAGTATCACCACCTTTTCTGGATAAGGACTGTACTTCATATATAAAGAGCACAAATGTTTTTCCAGTTAAAAAATTTTTAAAAAATCGGCCTAAGAAGTATTTGAAAACAATGAGGACATTGAGGACAGAAATGAATTAGTCCTCCTGTTATCCTCTTAATGAGCAACATATTACAGTTTTTTTTCCTCCATTTGTTTAGCTCATTTCTTGAAACATAAATCACATTCTCAAAATAACATGGACAAACCTCCAAACTTGGCAGTTGTTCACAACAGAATTGAATTTCTCATTTATTTCATCAAATTACAAATGTCTTAGGACATGTCGCAATGTCTTAAGTACATCCTTCCAGATGATTACATACAGGTAACATACAGTTAGCCTACACTTAGAACAATTTCCATTGGTCTAAATTGATTGTCGATTCTCAGGTCTAATGTTGTTCTCTCCAAAACATGTCAGCATCATTTCATTGTATCATATAAGTCATCACATGGACAATAGTCTGTTCAATTGTCAAAATTAGTCAAGACTGTAATACCATGGATGCCGTATATGAATCTCTTGAAACACTGGATAAATTGATTATTTGACAGTAAGGTAAAACTCAAAATCGCACTGTGATGTGGATGAGAATCTGTGACCAGACAGCAGTCTGAGGACACCCAGGAGGGTCAGGATGGTGGCCAGGAGGGGAAGGGTGAGGACAGAAACCAGTGAAGAAGTGTTTTATTTACAGCACTGTAGAAGACATAATTTTCCTATTCTTTTTGTTTTTGTGTTTATATTACATTATGCTGTACTCTTACAGTATTATGCTGATGTATGGAAGTTACTTTATATGTATGAATAAAAATAGTACATGGCAGTATGAGTGCAATGTGTGATGTCAAACTTTGGAGTCTGCAGTTATTGTAAAATCCCATCAGTTTTATACACAATTGCATTCTGTTATATAGACATAAAACAAGTACAGTAACCATTGTCAATGAAGGACTCGACTAGGACTGAGAGGTGGACATGAGATATTTCTATGGACCTCTGCCTTTGTGACAAAACATCAAAACATTTTGACTTGTGAAGTGTTTTGGGAGAGATACAGTATGTGCCTTTGCAGGTGAACCATGTTGTTGTGCCGAACAGTCCAGGTTTATTTTGTGTACAGAACCAAGAGTGCTGTGCAAGTCCGGTCTGTTTCAGGAAATGAGCTGAAGAAATTGAGAAGGAGCTTTGCATTTTGGTGGCACTGACTGTAACTGTATGTATGGGAAAGGAATTAGCTTTGATGCATGAGTGAACATTTCTGGGAGAGATATGCGCTATTGTGAGTGAGCTATGGTGTTGTGCTCAACTATAGCGCTGTTTGGCCAAATGATATTAGGGTTTTGAAAAAGTAATTTCTGTTTCAAGAAATGAACCAAACCTATATATAAAAACTGTAACATAAAAATATACTATACTTTTGGTGTTTCCGGTGTGTGTGTGTGTTTATAGCACCACAAAAACCAACAAACCCAGGAGTTCCCGTGTGATGCTGGCTGTGATTCTAATCTGTGAAAGTAATGTGGCTCAATGGATGCAGTCTATAGCCAAAAGATGAGAAAACCAACAATAGTCAGGAGCAGCAAATAAAAATCACTTGATGTCAGTTTTATTTAATTAAATACAAAGAAAAATTTAATAGTTTTAAATTTTGTGGATTTCTTTTCTTTCTATTGATTTCTTTTACAAGAGAAGTAAAAGAAGAGTAATCAGATTACAGTCATTCTATGACTTGGCTACATCAGTCCCAAACTACCCCACAACAAACAGCGGTACATGAGAGATATTTAGAAGAGGAATGGAGTCTCAAACATTAAGGACTTGGCCATTTCAAGCCACGGTATGGAAAGGGTCAAATAACAGAGTGGTTTTCCCTCCCTCAAAAAGACAACAAAGACCCTCCAAAGCCCAACTCCTCACAGACTGAGCTACTTTTAGCTCCTTTAGAGCTTAAGCACCAAGTCCAACTCTTTGGGTGCTCATTCACATAAAACTCCAAACCTGTAAACACATTCAGCTCTCTCTTTTGGAGTGCTAAAATGTAAATTATGAAACTGCGGAGGAAATTTCAAGTTTTTGGACATTTGTCTGCGATTTAGAAACTGTTTCCGTCAAATGGCTCCCACTGTACAGAAGAATTTTTGAGATCCTTCACACATTATGAAATTAATGATTGTCAATACATTTCAACATGGATGTATTTAAAGAATTTTACCAGACAGTTTTGAGTGACTTACGTGGCATTGCTGAAACCCACATACTCGTTTCCTGCCATGTTTTTCAAGAAGTTCATGATCTGAAAGTGGCAACAGGCATGACTAGCAGTCAGTTATAAGGGAAATTTGTAATGAAATTTCAAAAATACTCTAATCCAACTTCTCATACTTACATAGTCAAATTTTTCTGCATTGCCTTCACCTTGCTGAGGGGGGAATAAAAAAATGCTGTTAGTGTAGTTCTTTCACAAGGTTAGTTTCAGAAGTGAAATATAACAATAAAATGGAATACTACTGCAGAGCACTAAAGAATAAACAGATATCTTGTGAAATCACACAGTAATGACATGAATTAAAGAATAACAGTACAGATTGGCTTTGTGTTAATGTTAAAAAGAGGGAAATTTTGTAGTTCCATTCAAATTTTTAGACCTGTGTTACCAGTTCAAAAAATGCTTAAACATTACATGGGAATATGTACAAAACGCACAAGGAAAATACAGTGTACCTGTTTCTAAATGAAGTCTGATGCACAGGTTTTCGAATACATGAAATTAGTTGTAGGAGTTACTAAAAATGCAGATGCAGTTGGTATTCATTCATTGATTTTCTATGCCGCTTGTCCTCACTAGGGTTGCGGGGGTATGCTGGAGCCTATCCCAGCTGAATTTGGGCAAGTAGCGGGGTGCAGATTTTGGTATGTGTGTCAAACGTGGGCTCATATCATCTGTGTAGCTGGGTATTTAAAGGAACATTATCTGTGAATATGTTTCAAAACCTCTGGCTCAGTGTTCTGCATATTTTAACACACAAGTCTTATGCTGCCTATTCCCAGCAACAAAACCCAGCAAAAGATGGACATGCATTTATTTTCATAGTACTGTAACATTTTCTATACATTCAAAACAGTGAACCATTCATGTTTTTACTTTAGGGTTTACATGTTTAAAGGCCTTATGTTGTTAGATGTTAAAAAGACAACACATTTTCTTTTTAACTTCTACCCTTAACTGTGCAGAAGAAGAAAACGATAACGCTGATGGAGAGTCACTACATAGGATTTCTACAGGCTATTTGGAGAAGGAAAGGAGAAGGGGAGAGGTCAGGGGTTTGGGGGAGTGCATGGAAAAATATATGAAAAAGGAAGTAAAAAATTACCAACGTCATTTGACCTGCAGCAGCAGTCATTATTTCCCACAGTTCCTAAGTCTGGAAAATATGCAACAAAATACAAAAACAGCAACAATATGTAGCCTTCAAGCACTAGGTAACAGTTTGGGGCATACTGCCACAACATACCATCATTTTAAAGTTAATTAGGCAAACAACCAGTTTGCACTTAAAAAAAATAAAATGAGGCATTAATGCCAAAGGGTGCAGACACACTTCTCTCACATACACTACTCCTTGCAAGTACTGTGGGACTCCGGAAAAGGATCCCAATCAGCTAGGTAGCAAACAGAAGTTTTCAGAGGTACATTATTCCAAAACACAGCGAATGTGCCAGTACCTCTGCCTCATCCACGATCAGACAAATTACAAAGAGTGGAAAAGGTGCCAGTCTTATTAAAAAACTGCACACTTAATTCATGAGCTGAAGTGAAGAATTTCACTTTACAGTACATGATTATAATGTGTGTCTTGATCAACATACCTGTTCTCAGTTCACCAGGAAATAGTGTATCAATATCATGACAAACCGCATCCTCATCAATGTTAGAGCAAGTTTACCTCAGCTCAAAGCTTTGACAGAAGTATATTTAAGGGAAACATGTCAGTCAACTGAAAGCCTTGAGACAGCTTTGGGAAACAGGGTAAATAAAGAGTTAGTATTAACGCTTGACAATCATGAGTGGAGTATACAAGAGGATTTTTTGTGTGATTTTACCATAATTAAATCTAACTGTAATTATATACAGTGCCCTCCAGAGGCACTGGAACAGTGAGGTCAATTATTTTATTTTTGCTGTAAACCGAAAACATTTGAGTTTGACATCAATAGATGGCTGAGACCAGAGAGGAGCAACATTTACATCTGGATCGGATGCACAATTTTGAAGATTGCAGCCATTTTTCATGGGAGCTAAAGTATTGGAACATGTGACTGACAAGTGTGTTTTGTTGCGATGGGCCAGACAAAGAGTGATTCAGAAGACATCAGGAGAAACAACAAAATGAGGGAACACACCTCCCCTGGAGCCAGACCTGGACATGGAACGTCACTTCTCTGGTGGGGAAGGAGCTCGAGCTTGTGCGAGAGGTTGAGACATTCCGACTACGCATAGTTGGACTAACCTCAACCCACAGTTTCGGTTCTGGAACCAAACTCCTTGTGAGGAGCTGGACCTTGTTCTACTCTGGAGTTGCGAGTTCCCGCAGTGGAGAGGCGGCAGGCTAGTGTGGGCTTATTGACAGCCCCCCAGCTCGGTACCTCTGTGTAGGAGTCATTCCCAGTGAACGAGAGGGTCACTTCCCTACACCTACAAGTTGGAGAAAGGGCAGCTCAGTGTACCCGGCCTGGAGAGCATCCATGCTGGTGACTCCATAGCTATACTGGGAGAATTTAACACCCATGTGGGCAATGACTGTGTGTCCTGGATGAGCGTGATTGGGAGGAACGACCTCCCTGATATGAACCCCTGTGGTGTAATGTTATTAGACTTCTGGGCGAACCACAGTTTGTCGATAACAAACACCATGTTCGAACATAAGGATGTCCATAAGTGCGTTGGCGTCTGTTCTGGATACGCGGATGACAAGAGGGGCTGAGCTGTCAGCTGATCACCACCTGGCAATGCGCTAGATTAGATGGCAGGGGAGGATGCCGGACACATCTGGCAGACCGAAATGAGCAGTGAGGGTGTACTGGGAACGTCTGGCAGAGTCTCTCGTTTGTCGAGTCTTCAACTCTCACTTGCAGCAAAGCTTCGACTGCATCCTGGGGAAGGACGAGGATATAGAGTCCAAATGGGCCGTATTCTGTGCCTCCAATGCTGAGGCTAAGCGGAACGCAGCTTCTGCGGTGGCTGGGGCAAAAACTCAGGTCTGAGAGGAGTCCGGTGAGGCCCAAATGTTTTCAGTCTGCAGCAATTTTTAAACACTCGTAAAGTTCCATTATTATTTCATAGTGGTGAATGTGCAGCTCATACTTTGCCACAAAACTTCCGTTCCGGGTCATGTGATTGTTGTTAGCAACTGAGACATTGAGTGATTATTGCTTGTTTAGTGTAAAGTAAACGGCTTATACTACTTATCCTCGAGTCCTGTCTCATTCTGAATCACATCTCCACAATTGGTGACGCTCACCGTGAGTAAAATATAGGCCGAAAACAGCCATACCGGTGACACTCATTGCTAACAAGGAAGCAAACGCCGGTGCTATCCATGCCCAACTTTTAGCAACACAGCACACGCCTGTGGTTTCAACACATTGAAGCCCAGTTCCCACTGCGAGGAATAACACAGGACGTGACAAAGTATTTCCTCGTAGTGGCCGTGCTGGACCTCCACTTTCTTTCATATGCAGGAATGGTATAACGAACAGTTTTAGTGGTTTTGAAACCGTGACTTTTTTCATACCATGGTATACTTTAAAACAGGCTTATGTCTATGTCTAAACTATACAGTCAAAAAAGAACAGCAGTGGTCTATAGCCTGCAAGTATCTAAAAACAAACAATACTATGCTTATAAATATGCTATTAGATAACAACAGTCAACTATTTTAACATGGCGGCATGGCTCAGGTGGTAGAGCGGTCGTCTGCCAATCTGAAAGTTGTGGGTCTTCCGTCCTCCTGTGATCATGTTGAGGTACCCTGGGCAAGATACTGAACCCCCAGTTGCTCCTGATGCTACATCATCAGTAGGTAAATGTGCTAACAATGTCAAAGCACTTTGAGGTGGAAGAGCGCTATACAAGTTTTTTTTTTTTTACAACTATTTTACATTCAAAACAAAACAGCAGTTCTTTTTATACAGAATTTTTTATGTACTGTATATTTAAAGGCTCAACGCCACTGCTCTTCTTTATTGTTCTTTTTGCATTTTTGCGTTGGCACCGTGGTTTTAATGGGCTGTGTAGTGGTTTACAGTGTAGAAGAAAAATAAAGTTTTATTTCAAATAACATAACCTCAGAGACTATCAGAGGGCATTACATAATGTCATGACCGTATCGTTACAATATTAGCTAACCATCTCTGTTCACGCAAAGAAGCAAGGGAGTATTAGAAGCCTGCGGCTCTCGTAACTCACAAATAACGGACAGTATATTTGGGTCATGTATAACATGACACCAGTGACAGTAAACTGAAACTTACTCACCTTGAATTATTTAAACAAGTTGGGTGCCTGTCTTTCAGGTGTTTGGCCAGGTTCAAAGTGTTCAGAGGTACCGTATACATGTTGGTTTTTGTGAATTTAAAATTGCACCGCATTCATCCGCCTTATCGTTAAGTCGAGTTAATGTGCTTTCCCCGTACTTGAGGCTTTCTTTTTTTTAAAAAGACAAAATGTTGTTCTTTGGCACTGACTGCCGCAAAAAACAAATGACTAGCGCTCTGAAAACAAGTCCAAAACAACAGTGAACTTGGGTATTTGCAAGCTACTTTACAAAAAACTTGCGCAAAGTGACTTATTGTAAGTGGCCACACTGCTGCTAAGTCACCTCAATTCTGATACGTGTGTACTAGATCGATATGGCTCATCGGGGGAAGTTGGATAGTCGATACTGACGATACCTAAAAAAAGCTGTTATCTGTGTATAATGCGTGTTGATATCGACTTGGTATCCAAGTATCGATTCTTGTGACAACCTTAAAATGTATGTAATGTATATGTGTCACACACAAACAGAGTGGCAGTTTTTCCACTAACAATGTAGGTAATGACGATTGACCTATTTTGCCTATAAAGCCCTCTTAAAAAAAAAAAAAAAAAACACCACCAACGCTCCATTTAAATGCCCTGACCTTCACATTAACCAAGCTATAAAGACACTGTTATTGTAAGAGCTAACACAGAGGAGCTACTTTTCTGGCATCGTGACACAGCGCCTTGGTCACAGCGCCTCAGGCCACTACCAAGTAGTAACGCTACCTCCTGGAGTTGCTGCTGCTGTAACTCCTTTCAGTTTGTAAAAGTTAATGCTCGGTTTCAAATCATGCATCGCATGTGTATTGTAGAAGGTTGTGGCAATAAGCCGAGAAGTTGATAAACTTTGAAATTCCACACACTACCAACTTAAAATCCGGACCAAATGTAATGTGCAAAATGACCAAAATACTGTAAGTATTCATTAATGTGAATGTGCCTGTAACTACCTTGTTACAACATGTATATAAAACATTGCTGGAGGTTTTTTTTAAAGAGGGGTTTATAGACGGAACAGCCGACTCCCCATTACCTGCATTGTTAATGATACACTGCCAGGACAAGATCACTATGTAGAACACACAAAAAAGGGGAAAGACGTGTGTTCTTGCCTGTCATGGGGATTGTGAATGATGGACAAAATATTTTTAAAAGTTCCTTTAAATAATCCATTATTTTGATTATTTGTTTTTCCTGCTTGGCTGGTTGTACTGCAAATGTGTCAAAGCGTAAAAATAATTTGAAAAAATCTGCAAGCTATCAGGAGGCATATTGTCTGGCACACTACATTGCAAATGAAATCTGTGAGAATGAATGACTTTTACAGTTGTAAAACTAGTAGTCATGCTACAGAAATTTTGTTTTAGGATAAAACTGAATTTCTAGTTGTGTAACAGCAAGACAGTTATAGATCATGTCTTTGAACTGCGTTGCCCAAATGGAAATATTGAAATGGAGTGATGCCAACTGTTGACAAGGTAGAGCTGTAATCCTGTGAGTCTTCTACATGAAGACTTCAAGCTGTTCTCTGTGGACCGGCGTTTGATTTAAATTAGAATTGGGGCTTGTTAAATGCCCTTCAAGAAGGATTAACACAAATCTTAGGCCCTGTCCACACGGGAACGTTCCTGATATCCCCCTCCCCGCCAGTTGAAAAAAAAAATTGCATCTACACTGTGCCGGATTAGTAAATAGTCGCATCCATGCGGGAATGGATCACTGGTTGAAAAACGAGGTAATACACAAGGCACACCTACATGTGGCGCTGTAAACAGGCCACATGACACACCAACCTACAGAAGAAGAAAAAAACGCATGTGCATAAGCCTGTGGTCTTCCGCAAAATATCAGCAGAACGTTGAATGGGGTGAATAATGCCAAAATCATGCTAAAATACTTTGCTGTTTTGATCTGAAAACGTTTCCGTGTGGACAGGCACTTAATCATCACAACAGACCACTTCTTTTGTGGAACAAAAGAAATGCTTCAAGCACAGTCAACGGAATTCGAGAGCCCAATGATTTGCATGTAGGACGTCAAATAGACACTACACTATACTAATTACCACAGTGGTAACAACTAAGAGTTTCAGGAAACAATGTGTTAAACCTGTACATTAATGCAAAACTGTGTGCCTATTTGTAAACACACATCCTATAATCCATTAACCCTAATTTTTTTACCGTTTACCTAAGAAAAAGCAGATAAAAACATGTATTGCTTTTACCTTTATCAGGGAGGTACAAACAATAGCGCCAGCATTCACCATTGGGTTGTGGGGCTTATCTGAAAATCAACAAGAGTTTAGTTAACATGTGGTGAATTGTAATAGTGCAAAATTGTCCAAATAATAAAAACAAATGCAGACATACAATGATCTACAAAAGAGGGCACACACAAATCTGTTCACCAAAAGGTCCTAAAAAAAATCCATCATTCATTCTGTTGAAAGAGTGTATTGCAATTAATCATTTGTCAATTGGTGACGCCATAAGATTTCTGCCAATATTGTCCAAACAACACAAATAAACCCTGTGAAGCCCCCCCACTATCAGCAGTTGCGGCAATAGTTTGTAAATAGGAAGGTCGTGAGGGCAAGCCTCTGAACTCTTTAGGAGTTAATGTTACACCTTACGTCACCTATAATTCATCAATGACGTGATCTCTTTGCAAAATACCACTGCCAGGCTGGGATTTAAACTGTTTTGACAACTACTCCCATCTCACTAAAAACATACATAATATAATCCTGTAACTAAATATGCAGTTTTAAGTGTACAGACTTCAATTCATATTTGGAGTAGCCTATTACAATGCAGCCTTTGGGGAAACGCCATTAGGGAAACGCATAGAGACATACAGTACATAGAGTCAGAGACATAGAAACAGATTGACAAGAACTATCACCGGTTAACTCGGTGTACAAAACAAGGACGACATTTTGCCAGCAGCAATTTCAGGCAATTCTCCTCACCCTCAAAACAATATTTCCCTTTGCAATTTCGGTGCAGGGAGTATGGAAACTCGGATCACATGAACATGAACATGAACATAGAACACAAAAACTTTTTTGGGCTGAGATGCCCAACTGATGCATACACAGATTAAATAATCCCTATGAAGACATGTAAGAAGATAAATATACTAACCATCTTCATCTAGAAAGAGCTTGTTAAAACGGAGACCACTGGGTTCCTTCCCGATGAAACTATGCACATACTCTGTGCCATGGTCATGAACAGCAACAGCATACTTCAAAGGCTTGACACAAGATTGCAGACAGAAGGGGACCTTTGAGTCTCCCACTGTGTGTCTACAAAAGGCAAACAATAATTATTAGCTTGAAATGCCCTAAATATTTCCAAAACAAAAACATCAAAACAATTACGAAAAAGTTAATTATCAATGTCAAATACCACTAAAAGGTGTCACGGGACACTGTTTGTTGTCCCACAAATTGACGATAAACAATATGATTGTCAACATTATTTTGAGACCTTATAGGCAGTTCATACTGTCTGTCAAAAGTTTGCAGCATATTTCGAAATGCTGGGTTTTTAACTATATTAAGCAACATTTCTTTTGTAATGTAGCAAACTACACTTTCTGTGCACATACACCATTTTGCATTGTTGCATTGTGAGTCTCTGTTACCAGTGTACTTCAGAACTACTTCTGCATTGCTTGCAAATGGTGTGGCTGAGGTTCGAAAGTTTTGATTTTGTTGTGTTGAAAATTTTTCCCGGTGACTATCTAGCGCTAACATGCTGCTACTATTTACATCCATTCTCGTCTTCAGTCACGGTAAGCTACAGAGCATGCACTACAATCGTTTCTCAGGCAGCCTGGGCTCTTGTGTTTTAAGAGCTGCACTGTCAACCGATTGCTAGTCTCACAATAGCCCGTGCATGTCTCTACAATCAAATAATCGAAGGCAGGGGTGCTTAAACTCTTTCAGCCTGCAATCGACTTTTATAATCACAAAGTCCCAAAGATCAAACTCCTACTATAAACATAAAGAATATATATATTTCGTATATTTATCAAGATGAGCATTCAAGTACATTGTATATGTACTCTATATCAGGGTGCACACACTTTTTCATGATCTACCTCTAATGATCTACCGCTAAAACTGTGTGCACAATTATTAGGCAAGTCAATATTTATTGTCATTTTTATTATTCTCCTTAGGAGACCAACACCCTTAATTAGGCGTGCACAATTATTAGGCAGCTTCTTTTCCTCTGGCAAAATGGGCCAGAAAAGAGACTGATCAGACTCTGAGAAGTCAATAACTGTAAAATATCTTTCATAGGGATGCAGCACCCTTGAAATTGCAGAAATTGCTAAGATATTACGACTTGACCAGAGAACCATTAAATGTTTTGTTGCAAGTGGACAAAAGGGTCGCAAGAAACATATCGAGAGAAAAACATGCAAATTAACTGCCAAATATTTGAGAAAAATCAAACGTTAACCTCCCAGGAACCAATTATCCTCCAGTGCTGTCATACTCCAGAACTGTAATCTACCTGGAGTGTCCAGAAGTGTTGAGTGCTCAGAGACATGGCCAAGGTAAGAAAGGTTGAAACCCGACCACCACAGAACAAGACACACAAGTTGAAAGGCTGTGACTTGGCCAAGAAATATCTGAAGACAGATTTTTCAAAAGTTTTATGGACTGATGAGATGAGTGTGACTACTTTTACATGCAGTCAATATTCGAGTTAAGGTCAACATTCCGGTTTCTGAAACATTCGGAATAACCCATTTACATGCGTGACGTGAAAAAACAAACAAAAAAAAAAACCGCACAGACAATGTTTTGATGCACGGTGAACGTCATGACGCAATCCGTGTCATTTCCACTTCTTCCTGTGTACAAAAACAACAACAACACCGGCACGGCGGATAATGAATGCCTTTGTTTGTGTTTTGGTGCTGGTACTGACCCACCACCAGTACTTGACACTATTATATCTCACTTTCTTCATTAGTGGAAGGCGAGAATGTGAAGAAATAAGAAATCCATATCCATATCCATGCTATATCCCCAGAGCCGCCGGGACACTTTTAAAGATGCGTTCGTACAAACCCTGCTTCGCGTCACTGCTTGCTCACGTTCTGATAGATTTCGCTATTGCGGTACTTTCTATTGTCAATAAAAGACATAAAGTTTCTGTCTTTCACCACACTAACGAGGTTTATTGCATTTTGAATGCTTGCTTTTGTTCCTGTGTCAGTCTTACCTCTGTCCATCTACCGTGCACAGAGAAACAGCCCACAGGTCCGGACTGAACTTGGCAAGTTGAGGAATGTAGTCTGCAACCTGAAAGAGCAAGAAGTAAGGAACCTGAAACAAGGGCCACAGCTACAACTTGAAGCGTGTGGAGTAATGTATAACAGACAACTGACAGTAAACAAGAATGACAGTGACAGAGATATACAGTATACTGTATAGGGCTGGGCAATATGGACCAAAATTCATATCCCGATATACAGTATTTATGTTGAATATCGATATATGATATATATCCCGGCATTTTTTCCACAGTTTAGACAAAGTCAGTCATAAAAAAACATGTACATACATACACACACACACACACACACACACACACACACACACACACACACACACACACACACACACAGAGTCATGGAAAAAATGATTAGACCACCCTTGTTTCTTTAGTTTCTTGTTCATTTTAATGCCAGATACAACTAAAAGGTACCTTTGTTTGGCCAAATATAACAATGACAACAAAAATAGCTCATAAGAGTTACATTTTATTGGCAGTACAGTGCTAAAGCTATTCATGTAAGAACTTAAGTGATTTTGGCTATTATCAAGAATACATTTTCAGCAATTGTTGGAAATGGGATATGGAATTTTGGGGGTGATCCGGATCACCGTTTGGATCCAGGCAATTGCAAGACATTGCAAGATAAGAACATTTTCGCCATTTGTGCATATAACTCCACAAAAAATGGTCAGAGTACTTGCAGAGCACTTGGGGGAAAAAAATACAGGACAAGTTTCCAACAGGTTCTACGAAATATCAAAGACTGATCGAAAAATTCTGCACAGGGCCAAAATTCCTCCACAGCTCTTTAAGAGACTCATTGCAAGTTATTGCATACGCTTGATTGCAGTTGTTGCCGCTAAAGGTGGCCCAACCGTTATTAGATTTAGGGGGCAATCACTTTTTCCACATAGGGCCATGTAGGTTTGGATTTTTTTTCTACTTTAATAATAAAATGTTTCATTTAAAAATTGCATTTTGTGTTCAGCTGACTAATACTTAAACTTGTCTGATGATCTGAAACATTGTGACAAACATGAAAAAAATAACACTGTATGTGCCCTACAGCTGGCTGGCAACCAGTCTAGGGTGTACCACGCCTCTCGCCGGCAAATCAGCTGGGATAGGCTCCAGCTTAAACGTGACCTTAATGATAAGTGTTATAGAAGATGGATGGCTTTTAAAAAAATATTTGAGAAATGTATTGTATTTAAAAGTTACTATCACTAGCATCTAACTACTTTTATCTGTGCATCTAGAGGACTGATATTAAAAGACACAGTTAATGAGATAAAGGGGCAATAGATAAGGACAAACCTGTCCTCCACAGAGATTTTTGGCACTCTCATATAGCTCATCAATGTGGGAAGTGAAGGATTGGAAGTCTGGGATGACGAACTTCTTGCGGAAGGCCTGCGTGAGCAGGACAATGTTGTGCTGGACACACCTGATGAACAAACAACAAATAGCATGCTCAAACACAGTGATTGCATGCAACTGAAGGAAAAGTTTGTGAATCAAGTTTGTGACCCTGATTTACAACAAACTCCAAAGATGTGGTTGATGCAGAAGCTTCATCACAATGTTTCAATTAGGGATGCTCCGACCGATCGGTATCGGAATCGGCAGCATAAAACCCTGATCAGAGCATCCCTAGTTTCATTGGTTCATCAGCTCAACCACATCACCTGCCATGAAACCATACAGAGATGATGAACTAAACCACAAGCTGTATAAAACCGCGCACGTCACAAAATTATCCAAGGTTTGGGTGACATGTCAACCCTCCTTATTTCAGTCATCACATTTTTATGGTATATTAACAAGGTGAATTAATTAGGGATGTCCCGATCCAATCTTCAGGATCAAGATCGGCTGCTGATCCAGTGTATTTTGAAGAGCGGGCCGGTCCAGTTGCCGTATAACGTTTATAACTGAGCCACACTCCAACATGGTAGGTGCAGTAATGCGCCTCAAAGCTGGTTGCCACGAGTCTCCCGCCACCCCAAGAAGAAGAAAACCCAACACCACAGTGCAGACATGACTGTGGTGTACCGTGGCGAAGTTAGTTTCACTTCGAACGTTGAAGCGAAACCAGTGATCACTGGAGCTTTCAAAATTGGGGCCCAGCCAAATATAGCAAGCATAAATAGAATTGCTTGGTGATGAAGGGTGCAGACAAGTTCGAACATCTACGTGGGTTGATCTGACTCATCTTAAGCAACTCTGATGAAATGTAGAATTACTACAGCTTCTGCCTAGGCAAACACGGCGACAGCTCTTCAACTTCAAAGAAGAAAACAACCACACATCACTCACGTTGCAAGGTGTGCGCTTACAACAATGCCTTGCACACTGCCACTCCATATTACGTTTATTATCATTCATAGTAGCGATGCAATAGTTCAGTCTGACTGGCTTCTGGCTGCCCTGTTCTCCTGAGACAGCTTTTCTCCAAACGAGATATGTTGTCACAGTTTAATCTCCCCTATTATTGAATTTAGGCAATAAATACATACAGTATGCTTAAATATGCATTTTCTTGACTAATAATAGGTCATACTCAACCACAAAACAGCATGATTATTTAATATATGTTTGAAAAACCGTGATAGAGTGAAGCTGTGAAATTCAACATTGCATTGTGTTTGACAAAGATGAAATAGAGTATAGAATTGAGAGTAGATGTAACAGACTATCATTTCAACCCAAGTATCTCAGATACTGTATATTTCTACAAAGCTGTAACTCTAGTGTAGTAACGTTTGCTTCTCAACTCTTAAAATAGCACATTGATGGGAAATATAACAACAGGCAACAAAGATACTGTGATGGGTGTGTACGATAGAGAGAGGATGCAAGGCAACTCACTTCTTGAATAGGTGCTTGTCCAGTGTAACACCATCTGGTGTGGTCTTTAAGGTTTCTTTGAGGGTTTCCATGCATTCCTTTAGTCTGGGATCTCCTGTGAGAAGTCCTGTGGCTTTAAGAGCCTAAAATATGAGATAATCAATATGAAAAATGGGAAATTTACTGCTGTATAAAATAATATATGAGAAACATGCTAAATAGCAACTGGATGTTGCTTCAGGTCAATGAAGTCCCACACAAGCAGACTAACAGTTTCTTCCCCTTCCCCGTAAGTGCTGCAAACAACCACACCCCCCTAAATAAAGCTCCATTGTAGGGATGCTCCGCTCAGGGTTTTTATGCTGCCGAATCAATACTGATCGTCCACGAGTGAGATCGGTCGATACTGATCACATATATACTAACTGTACATTTTTCAGTTGATTTCTGATCAGTGCTATTGGCCAGGGCCGCTCTTAGACAATTCCAAGGCCCCCTGGCAAATAGGTAATTAATAAATAATAAACTTTTAGGTAGATGGTCTTTTTTTTTTTTTTTTTTTACTTTGTGTGAAACAATTTCTGTACCATTTGACACAAACCTGAATTTAATTTGATGCATGTTTTGGAGAAATATAGAATACGTGGAAAATAAATTATTCAATAATGATTTTTAGCTCAAGATAACAAAATTAACAGAATAAAATACAAATATCTCTATTGAAGAGAAATCTGTCCTGCTCAAGTTAGAACAGAATAAATTCAGTGTTCAGATTCCAGGGGTGTCCATCACTATTAGAGCTGTCAACTATGTTTTATTTATGATGATTAGCAACACTTAAATAGTACACTACTTTATTTAACAAGCAGATCTCCACTCAAACAGTGTAATCATCGTCTTTGTGGTCATTTCATTACTTATGTAAAAAGGCATAAAGTCTGAATTCAACAATTATAATAAAAAATTACGAAGAGTTGACGCAAATATTCTTTGACCCTTTGTGGGTTACTCAAAATCAGCTGGCGAGATAGATCCCTGTGATAGTGTCACCATCAAAAGGCTGGACACACTGTGTTTATGTTCAAACGACACAAATAGTGTTTGATGACAATACATAATTACATGTAGTATAATGACAGCAAGATTGTAAAGTTGTTCAGTGATGCTTGAAAAAGTTAGCACGTACCCCATGAACGTGATATCCAATTGTGGCTTCCCAGTGGGACAGAAACAAGCTCTGAACTGACCGCATTGCTTGTTTGTTTTAAAAACAAAATGTCCCATCTGAATCCAAAGCCCAGAAGCTAGGCAGATAACTAGCTACTGTAGCTACCAATGTAAAGTACAGCCAGCGACAGACAAGCAACACGTGTAAACAAAGATACAAGAAAAGTCACATGGCAATAGGTTTGATAAGGAAGTGATCAAACACGCTGGTATCGATTGGCATAGCCTGTGTCAAGCCATTTTGCACTATTTTAGTATGTCTTTAAATATGCATGGTCTTTAAGACCATGCTAGTGTGTAAGTGTGTGTTTTTATTTTTATTCAAGTATTTTTAATTTGTTGCTTATTTATTTTAAACTTGTTTGCCCTCCATGGACCCCCATCACAATTGTTCCAGAGGGGAAAGGAAAGTTGTAGTTGTTGAAGAAATTTCTGAAACAACTGCGATGTTACAATGTAAACAGGCGCATGTTATTTTTATATATTTGTTAAAGTTCATATCTTGGGAAATAAATATCTTAAATGAAAACTTTAATTAGTAAATTATCATTTATTATCACATAAACACACACAAAAGTACCGTTGAGTACCAATACAGATTCCCAGGTACTTGATATCGTCACCATATTGGTTCAAATGTGAAAGGTACAAATCTGACAACAGGTGATAACGGCTAATATGTCCTCATAACTGAAATTGAAAAACTTACTGTGAGAAATTTATGAGCAGGAATCTTTTCTTGACCTTCTGCAACTGTGTAGAAAAGCAAATCCTCCAGACTAGGCAGAATGCCAGAATTTCTTCTTCTAGGTTGGATAAAACATAAGTACAAGACAGATATTTTAGTACATTAACTGCTTCTGCAAAATTACTGCATTTAGCATGCATATCTCATGTTAACCAACTGTTTATCAATCATGTACTTTAGACAATTTGATCCACTGCTTCCTGGTAATGGAACCAAAAATGATTTTCTAGCGATCACGTCTGGCCCTTGTCTCGCCAAACACCGACACTTGGTGACCAATGTAGAACACTGCTTTCACAATTAGAAAGCCTCTTCTTCTTCTGCTTCTTCTTTTGTATTTTAGTTCATTTAGCCATTTTTATGCTTGAAAATGTTAAATTTAAGCAACACGGTGCAAACATACTCATAGAACCAGAGTAGCACATACACAGCCGCACTAGCATGCTCTGCTAAACTAAGCTAACCCAGCTAGCTTCCATTCACGCTGCGTGAGAGGAGTGCGTTACAGTGTTTCAGGCCGCCGTACACTGAGGCCGGCAAAATTATAGTTTGTTTTCATTTATCGTGCGGTTAATAGTTATTAATTATCGTGACAGGCCTATTGTTGTGACTTAAGAATATAATGAGTTCTAAAAAAGGAAATAAGGGGGGTATACGGCGAAAGTGGCTGTGTGCTGGAGCCTACCCCAACTGACTTCGGGCGAAAGGCGGGGCACACCCTGGACTGGTTGCCAGCCAATCGTGGGGCCATTTACACAAATTGACAATTTTTAGATTAACATAACATGCATGTTTTTGGAATGGGGGAGCAGAACTAGGTACACAGAATATGAACATGCAAACTCCACAAAGAGATGTTCCAACAGAGATCAGGGCTGCACAGTGCAAGCATTTCACTCGCATATCGACCTAGAAATGGATTGTGTGAGTAGAAAAAATAGAAAGAGCACACATATGAACCCATTCAACGACCCTATGATTTCCATGTTAATGGCATCACGGAACTGGCAAATAAAAACGGAATGTACTATTAAACACGGACTCTCGCGTAAATTGACATAATGTGAATGAAATGCTGTGTGTGAAATGCTACATGCTGTGTGTGTGCGACTCAGGCTATATGAGTGTACAACCTGTTGTGTTTTAGTTCTTTTTAAATTAAGTGAACATTTTATGATGACCGCGGACGTTGTGCAAATTCCGAGTGAAATAAGGACAAGAGCACATTTATTCTTGTGAGCTCGTCTTAACCGTGAAGACATTCTCAACACGCAAAAACACATTTCTGGCCTTCAAAATAAGAGCGCTGTTTGCCACATCCAGTCGATTGTGTAAACAAAATAAGGGTGTCATAAAAAATATATAATAAAATAATTTAAAAATTGGTGAGAGAAAAATGTCGAACCTGAGGAGATTGCAACAGCTAGCGTTAGTTAGCACGAGTGCCAGCAAAGTTTACAGGTGTGTCAAGCGACTTGACTAAAAAAAAAAATCTGTGGGACAAAGATGTTTTCTGTGTTCGGTGGTTGCAGTAGGCCTTATGATGGCACTGTGTTGATATGTATGAGTGCACATGTGTGTTACTGTGTACACTGAGTGTTAAGAAAAATTTTGTTAAGAAATTTCATATTGCTCCTAAATTTTATCTCTGGTCCTAAATTATTTCATTTAGGAGCACAGCACCTGTGCTCATGGTGAAAAGGCTAAGTGTACAGCCCCGAACACGCTCACCACTCTGCCACTATCGGCATGTTCCCATATATGGCTACTTGAGCAACTCACTCCGCCCATTCTTTGTTTATCACCATGTTTATTCAAACACGAAACAACAACAACAACGTTGATTGTGATTGTTTTGTGTCTGAAATTCCCTTCATTAAAAAAAAATATTTATATTGTCATAAACATCTGAAATCTTTTTGGGCTTGATCTGTACGTAAATGTGCTAGTTTTTAGATGTATAAACTATATAGAAAGAAAAGAGTCATAATTTCTTGAATTAAGTTTAAGAATCTTACACATTTAGCTTGCATTTAATGAAAAAAAAATGTAAACACAAAATTTTAAGATTTTGTGACAAGGTTGATTATAATAAACGGTATACTAGTGCACTTTAAGAAATCTGCAGTGCAGCCTTCACATCGGTCCAAAATCCATAAATCTTTAGATATATTTTCTGTGTGTTAGTCCGTTCTTAAATTTAGAAAGTTTGGGTAAGAATACGAATTGACTAGATATATTTTCCTATTAGAACATTATTTTTCTCATATGAAAATTGCAAGACAAGATCTTTTATCTTTTTAGGAAAAAAATTAAAATCGCTGCTTAAAAAGGAACTCTTTTTTTTTTTTTTTTTTTACTTTGTTGAAATGTAGTTTTTGCAGTGCATTACCACACAGTCAAGGGCCTTCAGTCATGGATGCCCCCTGCAACATCTCCACATAGCCAGTTGACCTATTTGACGCCCCTGCACAACGTGTCCATCGTTCCATTAAAGGAAAAGGCACCCCAGATCATGCCAGTCACACCAGTAATGTTGGAAGCCATCAGGACCGTCATGGTTACATTCTCACCAGAGAATAAAACTTTCTTCCACCTTTCAATGTCCCATGTTTGGTGCTCTCGTGCAAATACTAAACGAGCTATTCTGTGGCTTTGAAGGAAACAACACCTTTGAATATATTTTTTGTTCTCTCTGATAGTTATAGGACTGCACTCGGCACAAGTAACAACCTTCATTTGGGCCGAGGATCGTCGCATGTCTTGACGGACAGGCTCAGGGCCAGTAACATTTTTTTGAGTCTACCACTTGACCTTTTGCTCCATAACCCTCAGGATCTTTTCAAAAGTTTCAAATGACTGTCTTACTGCGTCCAACCTCAGCAGTCATGGCGCGCTGCGAGAGGTCTTGCGCGTTCAAAGAGAGAAAGCTTTTTTTGCCTTTGCCATCAAGAGATCATGACATTGAATCCACATGTTGGCCAAGCTTATGGCTTTTATAGTCTGCAGTCTTAAACTTTTTATCAGCTGATTAACAGCCTGTTTCAATGTAATGGTCGTTTGAAATAAATTGCTTACTCCATAAAAATATTCTCACTTCCACTTCTTTTTGCATTTTGAAGCTCTACTTAAGATGCTCCTTAAGATCCAACAGTGAAAAACGTAAATTCTTGCAATTTTTCAACTTGTCTAAAAATTTGGATCAGGAGTGTATAGTATACACAGTAGACTAGGGGTGTCAAAACGTATTGGCTGTTTTCTAATATAACGACGCCATAGCTAAGCGACATCCTGTCTCCTCGAGACAGCACCTACTTGTCAGTGGCTTCTTCACGGCTGACGCCATCCTTCTTCGTCGGTTCGTTCATTTTCAACTCTCCTTCAGCTTTCGTGCAGTATGGGCGGGAATTCGCCGCATGGTACGCTGTGCGCAATGTGGAGCCATGGAGGACAGTCAGTTGGGTAGATCTGCAGTCCACAGAGGCGGTACGGAAGCAGCAGTGGCGGGTCGCTAACCACCAGTTTCTCTGTCTGGCGCCGGCCGAGGTACGCTTTAGGTTGGCTTTAAACAACTCCTTAAGCAATGTCGAAAACCCAAAATGTAACATCTCAATCCCGTCAGAATAGTTGAAACACAATCTTGGATTCCAAATGTATTCTGTGGCGTCTGAGTAGATGAATCAACAAACGTTAACAGTCTGAGGCGATGACTCATCTAAGCAGCCGCCGCCGACTTATAACTACAGGCCTCGTTCACACCCCCCTCCACTCCTATTGGTTAAGGGAACATGACGTCAGACATGACGCTTCTTTATATTTACGAATAGGAAACGCATTAAGTTCATTATAACCTTTATTTTTCGGAAAATATCCCGTATTTTCAAATGCGGACAAACACGACACCAATCGGCACAGTTTGTCAATTTGTTAGCGCAATCAAATGTATTCATTTTAAATCTGGTACACGTAGAACTGGTTGTAATTTGCAAACAGGTGAAATGATAGATTCATCTGCGTCCCAGAGCTTTTATGTCAATGTTTACTTACGTGAATTTCCGTACTTTTTTCTAACACACACACAACATAAAATCGTGTGTGTTAGAAAAAAGTATACAATGATGGAATTAAGTAGCAGAATGGAAATGCCCATTGGTGGTGTTTTTAGTATGCATCCCTCGCTGTAAAGGTTTGGACTCCCGGTTTAGACCAGAATAAAATTCTGCACTATTTTTCTTTTTACAGTATGGAAAAAATGTTTTAGTTATGTTTATCAGAACCCGTGTAATCTCAGAAATACCAAACAAGCACTGATAGGTTTTTAGCTAACAGATTTTTGTTGATGTTTATTGTTTCCCTAAAGCCCTCCGGTGTTCAAACGTCATCAGGAAAAAAGTTGCCACTCGTGATGTGCGATACTACAAATAGATCCGATACAGAGTGAATACAGTACAGGACCAGTGTCGCCGAGACCGATAACAATACGTTTTACTTTGACATTTTTCATGATCACCGGGTGATTTTGTGATTCTTGGCGTTAATTTGTTGATCATGGTTGTAACCACGGCAAAACTCAAGACAAAGATGCGCAATGTGTGTGTGTGTGTGTGTGTGGGTGTGTAATGTGAAATGTATCAACATACTTATTGGAGAACAACAATGTGTAATATAACAATATTGACAGATAGTAAAAGTATTCCCTTTTACTACGTACAATTGTATGAGCAAAATAAAGTAATGTAAAATACCAAAACAAAAGCAGCCACTGATGACTCTCATTCAAATTCTTGTTATTTTGCATTGGGGCCACAAAAGCCCTCCTGTGTCCAAGGACTTGTTCCACGAGGTTCTAAATAACAATATACAATACATTTGAACTACGCATATTTGTGAAAAGAAACATAGAAGAGAACTGGAATATATCAATCTCTTTACGCTGGTATCGATCATATACTGATATCACAAAGGAATCGACGATCTCTATATTTGAATCGCCCACCTCAAGTTGCCACGACTGCAGCAGCAGAAAGATGTGGAAGTTTGTGACCTACACACTTTGTATATTTGTGTCTTCTCAGCTGAGCTGTGTGTGTGTTTGGACAGCAGAGCTGGACGATGAAGTCAAGATTGAAGTTGTGCTCCAACCAGAGCAATGCGAAAAAAAAAGCAAAAAAGGAGATCTGATGAACGTCCACTACGATGGCTTCCTCGCCAAAGATGGATCCCAGTTCTATTGCAGGTTAGTGGTAACACAAGTCTGTGTTTACAAGGCGTTGTAGTGCTTTAAGGAACTTTCTTAACCTTCTGGGTTCCCTTTAATTTACGATCCGTCGAGGTCCCGAAAGAACAAAAAAGTCTCCTCGCAAAAGCTGCTCAGAAAACATAAACGATTAATATTTTCTCTACTTTTTGCTCAAATTTCACAATCAACTTGAGTTCTAATCAACAATACAAAATATGTAATTAAAAAATATATATTTTAACCCTACAGTCGTCCTCGTTTATCACGGTTAATTGGTTCTAGACCCTACTGCGATAAGTGAACATAAGTAGGATTCAATATTAATAAATTGAATATTTTAGTAGTTAGAACATAGAAAACCTGTTTATGACTTTCAAAATACAGTTTTGGCCATTATTAGAGCCCCACAGACATGAAATAACACCTCTATTGTTACCTTTACACTCCTACTACCAACCTACCAACTCATATGTGCAGGCTATGGGATCACTGCAGGGACACAAGAGATAGCCGCCACTTTAAGCATAGCATCCTACCGAGCTAATTTATTTATTCTATGTCATGTCAGACATGCCATGACTGACTCCATGCAGTGTTAAAGTAATGTAATGTAAGGTAATGACGCCTAGTGACCAGAATACTACATCGGACTTGTCTTTCAATATTTTTATACTTACGTGGCGAGGGTCAACTCTAATTGTGCATTTTCTAATTTCAACGTTTGATTTTATTGAAAAACAATCCAATTTGTCATATTTACTGTTTAGAATGAGATTGGACAGGTGATAGTTTCCTACTGGAAAATGTCAGATTTGACTTCCATTATAAGCAATATTTTTCAAGGCACTGTAATTAGACAATATAATCATGCATTTTCTAATTTCAGGGTTTCATTTTGTTGAAAAATAGTCCAATCTGTTAACAATGAGACTGGACAATATTCACATTGTAGCTTCACAAGTGTTTCCTACCGCACTTTGTGAAGGTGGTGGGTTCCGGTGGGGGAATGCATAAAACATTTGCAAAAAGTGAGTATGACATGAAAAGCAAGGCAAACATGTCTAGAGGTACAAACAAGCTTTTTTTGCTGTTGCTAATTGATGTGTTGTTTTTCAGTTGCGCAAAGAAGGGGAGGTACGCCATGATAACTGATGATAGAAAGCGACCCGTGCATTAATTTCAGTCTGCAAAAGTCTACACTAGTCTGGAATGGTTAATTTCCATCCTTGTTTTGGGAGAAAATTCCCCAAAACATGCTTAAAAACAGGAGTTACCTTCAACTCTAGTTTGAAAAGTTGTAAAAGGGGAGGGGGGCAGCAAGTAAAATGCAGTGTGTAGACCCTTAGTGTAAAATAACAAATCATTAAAGAATCCATCTTCTCCATTGGCTCAATAACAAAGTTTCGCCTAGTCAGTATCTAAGTTGCATTGCCTGACCATTATGTCTCCTGACAAATTATGAAAAAATAATAGAATTAAGGTTTAATCAAAGAACTTACCCCCGGCAGGTTTCCGGTGACTGGAAAAAGGATCACATTATTGTCTCTGGTCATCTTGAAAAAACATGTAATCCTTTTTTGCATACAAAATGTGTTTTATGAGAGGGTGATCCTAATTTTGTCCCAACTGTGCAGGAGAGAGTATCTTCCGTCATGATGAACACTCTACGCAATCTCCGGACTGCTCACCTCATTTTATAAGCACCAACAGGCCAAGCGTGCCAAGTGGTTAGTTTATGTCTTCTTAAATATGGTAGTCAAACGTCTGGCATGCCTTTATTCAATGCCAGGTCACATGCCACATGAATCTGTGGCATCCAGTCCTGCATGGTCACTCAAAGTGATTTTACACCCCCAAAACATATTTACATTGGATGTTTATACATTGGGAGTAAAACAATCTTTGCATATAAATCTGATTATTGATTAGAACCACCAATCAGCGAACAAACTGATGATCTAAGCGTGTACATCATGTACACCTAGACATGAAGTTGGGGTGAAGTGGGAGGATGCAACGGCCGGGTGGTCATCTGTTTTTCTCTGCAACACTCCTAATTTTTTGAGCTTACATCCTAGAGGTACCAAAGAACATAACATGCAAATCTTGAACAAATCGGTTCAGGAAGACCTGAGATTTTGGGTGCCCAAAATGCCCCCCCCCCACCTCCAAAATGTTGAATATATTGACTAACTTTGTAAGTATTGAGAATATTGAAAATCTGACTGCAGATTTGAATTCTGCATGAAAAAGTACAATGAGCAATGTTTGGTTAACCTGTGACTAACAGTCTGGGAGAAGCAAGGATTATATTTAAGTGAAATGGGTGGGGCTGCACGGTTGCTAACGGCAACGTGAAATCTTAAAGCCTTAATTACTCCCTTAATAACTGGAGTTTTGAAAAAATATATTTTTGATTCTTGGTTTGTATGGTATAGAGACTATTTTATGTGAATAATAACAAAATCTAAGGTGTGGTAGGCAAATGTCCCCTCCATTGGTTGAAATGACGTGGAATGACCTGACGAGGTTTACCACAAATACTACTCATCCCCTGATTTAATACTAATTACACATCAATAAGTATATTCTGTTAAATATATACGGTACATTGGACATAGGTATTGTGGATTGCCAAAAGTTGACGTTATTACTCACTGTCCACTTTTAAATCTCATTTAAAATCCACATTTACTCGTTTGCTTTCAACCCAGCCTGATACATTTTTATGTGATTTATCGTTTTATGATATTTTATATAACCTTTTATGATATTAAGTGTCGCTCTAGTATATTTTAATGTTTGTTTTTATGCTTTCTTATATTCAACTTTGTTTTTAACTGTGGTTGTTAAAGTGCTTTATAAACACCGTTGGTGTGGTGGCTTTCCAATTCCCAAGTGTATTGCATGGCTGTTTTTGTTCTCTGTCGGAAGAGGTTATTTCATCCTGTTTTGTCTTCTTTTTACATTACAGCTGTTGAGCTGAGAGGGCATCACATCTCCCACAGTGTTAACTTCTCATCTCCCCATGGAATGACTAAGCATGCACAGAGGTTTTCACCCTTTCTCACTTGTGTTGCACTAACAGCTTCATCTTTTTAGACCTGATGGTGGCAATCCTATTATGGAATGCTAGTGTTATTTTGCAAGGTTCATTTATTGTAGTTTCTCTGTCATGTGGAAATAAATCTTGCTGAATGTGCATGTCATCTGACAGCTTTGCTTCCCTTTCTGAGCAAACGATCTGAATACATAAAACTGAGTGATAAACGCACTTATTAGCTGATGTTCTGCTTTTTGCATCTGACTGAGTTAGTCCTCTTAGACCTACAGACGTCTATGCTTTTAAACTTGTATGGTGACACATATGAAGTGAACCAACTTTTAATCAGTTATTGTAAGTGCGTCAACATGTTAAACACAGTGTTTAGAGTACTACTACTACTACTACTACTCTTTTTCAGACATATTGGACTTCTCAAGTGTAACCACGTGATGTTCCCTAATGTAACTTTCTAAGCATGTCCGAAACACCCACCATTTCACGTGAGCACTTATAAATAGATAAGTAATCATCCCATATATCTTTTATTCCAGTTTGATGTTGGCATCCTTCCGTTTGAATGGGTTGAATTTGAGCTTCACTTTTTTTTGTCCACTCACGATGGCTATGGTGTAAGTCTGCATATTAATTTAATACCAAATTGAAGGGGAAAGTCTAACAATCATGATAAAGCAGTATCCGAACTACAAAAATACCTACAACCAACGACAGGTTGACAGGTTTTCTCCGCTGCGCCATGCGGGGATTGGAACTGCAATATAAATGAACACCAGTATTAAATGAAATCTGAAAGATCAAACACAGAAAATAATCATCAAACTTACTTATGTGTTCATTTGATGCACACAGAGCAATGAACAACTTCATGCTCTGTCTCCTTTCTGCTCTGTTCTCCTTGTGCCAAGAGGCATTCAGGCGCATTCGTAATTTTTAGTGTTAGGCGAAAATTGTTTTTCATTTTTATTTATGTACCCCCATGACAATTTGTGGACCCCTGGAGGTACGTGTACCCCACTTTGGGAACCTAGGCCAAAAATAACTGCCGCAATCCCACCCCTGAATGCAAATTTACTGCTATTTGCAGGTCAAATGAAGTTTGAAGGAAACTGTCTTTTGATTGAATACAATATCAGAAGAAAAGAGATAACATTATTTGGCCCATGTTGAAATTTCAAGTTCTGTCACTGCCATACAAGATTTAACCGTTAAAATCTTCAAAAATGAAACTGTTTCCACGCACACAAAGTATCTGCAGCAGTGACAATACAGGACAGCAAAGTAAAGTCATTCATGAAGGACTACACATGGAAATGAGCGGAATTGTAAATCTGGTGCACCCATCGATTCCACATGCATAACGTAAAGTGCACACTGTCCATAAACTAACAAACATAATTGGAGCTTGAACATGTTGGTTGGTTGGTTGAAACCTTTTTCCGTCTATTTTCTGTTCTGTTTCAGCCGATCTGACAAAGCTGGCCACCCACAGTGGTTTGTACTGGGCGTCGGACAAGTTATCAAGGGCCTTGACATAGGAATGATGGATATGTGTCCAGGGGAGAAAAGGAAAATAACAGTTCCTCCCGCCCTGGCCTTTGGAGTGAAAGGCAAAGGTAAACAGATGTACGCACCATCAGAGAGTGAGGACACATTAGGTTACATCAAAATTTAAATCTACCTCGATTTGTTAGTACTGTACTTCTATAAATTACTACCGTAAATTCCAGGGTACTTTTTTCTTAAATTTTGAACCTTGCGGCTTATACAGTGGTGCGGCTAATTTATGGCTAAATTCTAATCTTGCGACAGCTCCTTTACTTTAGAACTACTACTAATTGTTTAAATACTGTGCTGCTTGCAAGTCAGTGAGGAAATGATAGCTCTTTCTTTGAGAGGAGCCAATCACGAGCTAACAGTGCATTCACAAAAAGCTTGTCAACCCGTTGGAAAACGCAGGAGGTCATTATATATTACAGTCTGACTCACGATGTCATCTTACTAAGGACACTTTACTAACAACACTAAACTCATCACAGCAACTTAACACTCAAAATGTATACCTCAGAAATACACAAATATGTGCCAATAAGAGTTTGAAAAAAACAACTCTTTTATAGTATTCCCATAATGCATTGCATCTGAGCAACGCATTCATTGGGGCGCTGCAATGAAGGCATTGTCATGTTCCGTGTGCTGCTCTGCTGCCCTCTTTCTGTTTTGTGTTGCAGTACACCTAATAACCTAATTAACAAAAGCCGAACCCTAACAGTCAGCCTCCCTATGGTGGCAGCGCCATCCACCATTTTCTATGCTGTTTGTCCACCAGTGAAATGGTTTGCTCAAACCTTAAAGTGTTGGGGTTTTTTTCATTTTTTGGTACATGTTTTTATATTTCAGAGGTATACATTTTGAGTGTTAAGCTGCCGTGTGATGAGTGTCATGTTGTTTGTAAGAGGCCACCGTGAGTCAGACTGTTATATTGAGTCATGACCTCCTGCAATTTCCAGTGGGTTGACAAGCATAGTACTGTATAACTGCCTGTTTTACTGTGCGTTTGACAATAAAACTCTTGAATCTTCAATCTCATCATGAGTTTTTTCATAGCTCAAGATTGGCTCCTGTCAAATAAGGAGTCACCTGGTCCTCACGGCCTCGTTTGCGACACAATATGCCATTTTATTACATTGACATTTGCGGCTTATACACCGGTGCGGCTTGTATATGTAAAATTCTGGTTTATACTCCAAAATGAGTGGCCATGGCGTATACACCAGGGTATGCACTAAATACATACACATGGAGAAATTGTTTGAACTAATAGGTCACAAGGAATCCTTTTCTTTGTTGAGCTATGCAGCTGTACTACTAATATGTTGAATACCCATTACCCAGTTAACGTTGTCTTAGTCAGCAAATGCTGGCGAGGGTTACCACAAATTCTACTCATCCACTGATTTAGCATGAATTATGCATTAATCAGAATATTCCGTTAATTGAACATAGGTATTGTGGATTCCCGAAGGTTGGCGTTATTACTTCATTGTCCACTTTTAAAAGTCATCTAAAATTCACTTTTGTTTGCTTTCGACCCAGCACGATACATTGAATGCATTTTTATGCGATTTATTGTAGTATTATATTTTATAGAACCTTTTTTGATATTGAGTGTCAAGTGTTGCTTCACTATATTTTAATGATTGTTTTTATGCTCTCATATTCGACTGTTTTTAACTGTGGTTGTTGAAGTGTTATTACAAACAAGCCTTGTATGGTGGTTTTCCAGTTCCCAACTGTATTGCATGGCTGTTTTTGTTCTCTGTAGGTGATAAACACACTCAGTAATTGATGTTCTGCCTTTTGCATGTGACTGAATTAGGCCCCGTGCCACCAAACGCTACTGTCGTATTTGAAGTGGAGCTTTTCTCAGTGTCCAGGGGACCACGCAGCATGGAGGCTTTTGGAAATATAGACATTGATAAAGACCGCAGTCTCACAAAAGCAGAGGTAACAACAATAAATCATTACAAAATTGATAACACACTGCTAATTCGTATGTAAAAAAAAATGTATATAAGAAATGTATTTATTTTTCTTTCTGTTACTTATTTTCATTGGGCAGCATGTCACTGACCAGCAAAATTGAGTCACCAGCTGAGTGAGCAGTAACTCAATCAATCAATTATTATTATTATCCTAATTACTTTACTACTTTGTGTAAATAAGACAAGAATAAAAGACAACACAAAATCCATTAGCTGTGTTTTCCAAGAAATACAGTCACTGGTCACAACAATATGTACATATTCACACACGGGCTAAATACAAGAGGCATATTTAGAAAAATAACTGTATTCATTTGCAGTGTTTGCAATGTAATATTGTGGTTGTAGAATTATAATTAATTAACACATCGTCTGTTTGCAGGTAAAAGATTACTTGAAACTTCAATTTGAAAAAGATGGGACTCCACGAGATGACCCCTTCTATGAGAAGATCTTAAATGACATTTTCCACAAGAGTGACAGCGACAAAGATGGGCTTATCAGTGCAAAGGAGTACAACATTTATCAACATGATGAGCTGTAGTTTGTGTAGTAGTTGCTATTTCTCATTTTTAAGTCAGTATGTTTAAATACACTGTAATTAAATGCCAGGATTGGACAGTAGGGTTTGCAACCTTACCACAGACTAATCCACGGTGCAACTACCATAGTCTTCCGAGGCTGATGGATGCCAGCAGTGTAGTGTGGTTTGAATACTTGGTGTACACGTTACAGTATATTTTCACTCACACTGACTTCTTTGCAGCCAGTTCCCACTTATGGTGTGAATAAGTGTGTGAATGGTTCTGTCTCTTACGTAGCCTATGACTAACTGGCAACCCTACCTCTCACCTAAGATCAGCACCTGCGACCCTGTGCAGGATAAGCGGTGTTTATATTGAAGGATTTGATATCGGACAATATGGCAGACAAAAAGAAACCGTTACAGAGAACAACAATGCATTAAAACATCATAAAAATATCACGTGTCATTTTCTTTTATACAGTTTCATGCCCAATGTGTGTAATGTACTACTGATTCTGACAATGTTTATATTTTCATCCTGACTGATGGTAACCTAATAGCTGCTGCCTTCACTGCTGCTGTGAGGTCAACACCCAGTTGTGCCCTGCAATACAATATTTAAGCACTGATTTATACAAGTTGAGTTTGGTATCACAAACGACTGTATTGAAATAGTACTCTCTTCACATTGCTTACTTTGGCTCATAGCTTATGTCTGCATTCGGAGGCAGTATCCCTGTTCCTTCCCTGAGTCTCTCGACACCGTTCCTGATTAAACACATAGAAAGAAAAAGTGTGTGATGTATCGTGAAAGCTATTTCAATGCCAAAATGAATGCCATTACTAGTTACGCACCATGCAATCATCACTCCATTGTCAGTGCAGAATTTGGCAGGAGGGCAGAGCAGACAAAGGCCCGTTGAATCAGTGATGATGCGCAGTGCCTTGCGAATGTACTGATTGCTTGCAACTCCTCCGGACAGTACCTAGTAAATGATGGAAGCATCCCTTTACTTAACCTAATGCGTGTTATTCTTTTTCTCTTGTCACGCTCCTCATCTCGTAACACCCCTTCTGCTTCACAGGAAAACAAACAAACAGTAAAACACACACTTATTTGATAGTCACTAAACTAAGGCCTCATGAGTTTTTGCCAATGTCTCATGCGGCCTGCATGAATGGTGTAAACGCCCAGTTTAGAGGCATATTTTTCCTCTAATTGTTGATGGAAACCTGAGTTGTACATCCTTGGGGACATAAAAAGTTCCATTGTATATCTATGCTTGAAGTTACAACTCCTGATTATTTTCAAACTGTGCAGTTTTTTTTCTTTGATATTACATTAGTCCAACCTTTATTCAGCCAAGGTGTAATGTACTATGTATGTCCTGCCATCTAGTGGATGAGCATTTCATTGTTCTGCCTGTCACCATGTCGAAGACAGAAATAGATGAACAAAGACACATTATTCCTTGTAAACAAATCATATCTGACCAAGTGATATTGGATCATTTCTGTGGTTGGTAATGACGTCATTAGCCGATTAACTACTAAACACACAATTTGGAATTCATATGGTTCGCATCCCACACCACTCACAATTGACATGTTAGAGACAACAATTTTGTTGGATTTTGACAAAGACTAGATTGGGTTAGTAGTGTTGAAGAACTAGCGGTACACCTACCAACGTGGGACAGAGTGACGGCAGCAGTCCATTGGCCTTACAAAACAAGATGGCCCGGTGTGTGCGCTTTGCAAGATGACAGGCAACTGTGTGCTGTGTCGCAGCTGCTATATCATTCACACATGACAGCAGAGTTCCACATTCGATACCTGTAGAGCAAGGCAACAAAAGTAACACACACCTTGGGATAAATGGATTACATGCATGCCAGTGATGAGGCCAATCTACCCCGCCAGACAAGTATCAGGCATACCAACAACATAAACAGACAAAAATCAATCATCTCTCTTGTGTCATGCATCTATTGTAGCTGGTTTATCTACTGTGGACATTGTTAAGCTTCCAGTGCAACAATAATTCCAAATATCACCTATATTACATCACTCAAAATAGTTTGACTGTTTGGATTAGATGATCACATTATCATATAAAGAAAAATCATAAATCGGCTGTGTTGTCATGAAGGAGATCATGTGTCCTCATACCTTCCTCTGCTTCTTTTTTCATTATCGTCATGTTAATTTGATTTCGAAGGCCAGCAAAAGAAAAGCAACAGTCATAACTTTGTCCCATAGGTGTCCTAAAAGAAAACCTTGTCCTGTCACCATCCTTAGCCAGGAGTTCTATTGCTTGTCCTCCACTCAGTGTGGAGCACTGTGGGTGTCTTATGAGTGACAAACGTCTTGCTACCTGTTAATCCACACAGAAACAATATTAGCTTTGGCCTTAAAGTCTGAGAATCAACTACTCAACACTGTTAAAGGGCTTACTTTATCTAGTGAATCTCCAGGAGCTTCATCCAGAGTGTGACCCAGAAGAAGGAAGTCGTCTACCCCGCGAGCTACCGCAAGAAGGGAATGGCCACCAGAAATGAGCAATACCAGGAAGGGGAAAGAAACGGGCTCAAACATCCGGACAGTCAGGGCATGGGCTTCCATGTGATGGATGGGGATGAAGGGCTTGTTGTTCTGCCTCACAAACCTCTGGCTGAACTCAAGACCAATGCCCAAGCTCAGTGCCATACCTGGCTTCACTGTGGTGGCCACAGCTGTCAGCTGGCTTGGGTCCACACCGCTCCTCTCCAAAGCCTCATTGACTACAAGCTCAATGTGTTCCCTATGAAGCTTTTGTGCCACAGTGGGAATTATACCGCCTGCCCTACATTGGGAGGAGCACACCAATGTCAAAACTACATTACAGAGGACAGCAATGACTTTGAAGAAGTATTCTCACCTCAGATGCACCTCTTTCTGTGAGTGGAGAGACTCCCCCAGTACAGTCCCAGCCTCATCTAGAACAGCCGCCCCAGTGTCATCACAGCTTGTCTCAATACCCAAAACCAGTCGCGAGTAGCTCTTTCCTGATACAAGCCATCTACTTAAGTGCTTCAATTGCAGCAGTCTGTGTATATTTGTTGTTTTTGAAGGCAACATGGTAACAGACGTTAATAGCATCCAACGATGAGTTTAACTTGTTAAGGAACCGAGAAAGGCATCATTTCAATAAAAAAGGTTCCATGTTAGATTAACAAACAGAAAGGATAAGTCTGTGTAGCATTCCTATAACTCCGAAGCGAATATTCTTCTGCGTCTGCATCTCTTTTCTCGACTCCATTTTTTTTAAACTGGCATACTACCATGAAAATTGCATACAGCCACCTACTGTACCGGAGTATATAGCGAAATATTCGTTAGAAACGTCACTGACCACATTGCAGCCTGCACGTGTACCTCCATGCCACTAGAATGCGCTGTTGTACCACTTCTGCTATCATC
Source organism: Dunckerocampus dactyliophorus (assembly GCF_027744805.1). Classification (NCBI taxonomy): domain Eukaryota; kingdom Metazoa; phylum Chordata; class Actinopteri; order Syngnathiformes; family Syngnathidae; genus Dunckerocampus; species Dunckerocampus dactyliophorus. The sequence goes on from NC_072827.1 coordinate 23,959,223, forward strand.
GAAGAAATTTGCGAGTACATTTTAGTTACACGTCCGGCAGTTGTTGTACTTTGAGACCTTGTGAAAACCTTCTGGAAAAAAAATTAAATCTGAATTAAAAGTTCTTTATTGTTCAGTAAAAGCTTTATTTTGGAATGATTTAGAAATCAACTATATATATATATATATATATATATATATATATATATATATATATATATATATATATATATATATATAGTACATACTTCAAATCTGCTTTCCACTCATTATTTCTTTTTTTTATTATTGCAAGTAATGTATATTTACCATCTGTATTGTAGGAGAGGTTTACTGGCTGTGGATATTGTAGTGACCCGGAAGTTATACGTGTTATACATTTTTTTGTTCTGTGCTGTATGACTATTTTTGGGTGGCCATAAACGCACCAGGCGTGGGGCATGGTTTGGCTTCAGTTGGGGAAAGCCACTGTTGTTGTATGAGTATGCTTTGGCTTGATTACGGCCGACAGTAGACATATGTTTGTAATAAATTTGCACTTTCTCGTTGATCAATGTACGACACAAATGCAACGCGTCATTGATTATTTTATCAACAGAGTATAATACGGTAAATCGCCCTAATGCCGAGTTCCTTTTCGTTGGATCGCCAAGTGATGTCACTTCCGCTGGAGCGTAATCGTCCCAGTCGTGTTGCGGTAGCATTTCCGCTACAGACCCAGTTCAGTTTGCTGCTGTTGTTGACCACACAATAAATCGAGAAAATTATTGCTGTCAGACGAGGTAAAGCATATTCATTTGTTTATTCGTGCACTGTGTCATATTTTAATGTTGTATTTTGAGCACCATATTCGTAACATTATTTACAACGTGGTCATGAGTAGTAGCTTGTGCTTCCCGTTCAGGTACCCCAACAACCAATTCGTCGGGACGACAAAAACAAACAGTAAAACTGTACACCTGTTGGAAATGTGTAAAAACTTCACTTAGGCAGACAAGTACGACTCGTTCTCTTACAGAGTATGGTGACAGGGTCACTAAAAAGTGGATGCTTTGCTTTTTATTAGCTCCCATTTCAATCGCTTGGTAATCATTCGAAATCTCGCGAGTTGTCATATTTGCAATATTTAACGAGCATTTCATGTAATTTTTCTAAGGAAACATGGAACGTCCATCTTGTGTTTCGGAGGAATTGAAGCAATTTGTTGTACATGGCGCTCCATCTACAGCGTATTACATCCCAAGTTTCATATCTGGAGACGAGGAGTCTTACCTCCTGCAGCAGATCTATAAATCACCTAAACCTAAATGGACCCAGTTGTCTGGCAGAAGGCTTCAGAACTGGGGAGGTTTGCCACATTCCAAAGGCATGTTGGAGGAAAAGATCCCTTCCTGGCTTGATGGATATTGTGAGAAAGTTTCTTGTTATGGTGCATTTGGTGGGAAAACGGCCAACCATGTGTTGGTGAATGAGTATAAACAAGGAGAGGGGATTATGCCACATGAAGATGGTCCTTTGTACCACCCAACAGTCACCACTATCACTCTTGGCTCTCACACCCTCCTGGATTTCTACAAACCCATCCATCAGCTGGAGGGCAACGCCTTGCTGGCAGAGGAGAATCGGTATCTTTTCTCGCTGCTCTTGAGGCCGCACAGCCTTTTGATACTTCAGGACGACATGTACCAGAACTTTCTCCATGGCATCCAAGCCTGCGAGCAGGACACTCTGACAGACAAGGTGCTTAACCTGACGGCTGCTGGAGCCAAGCCAGGAGAGACACTGACCAGAGGAACCAGAATATCCTTGACCATTCGTTATGTTCCCAAAGTCTTGAAGACAAAGCTTATTCTAGGAAGAAAGTGAAGACGGAAGTTCCTCACTTTGACTCAGTTATTCCATGAAGTTATTCCATTAAACAAAAGAAAATTCATGTTGATTAGGGGATAATGTCAATATAAAAAACTCTCATCAGTGGATCAGCATTTTTTAATTCAAATGTTTGCTTTCTCTGTGGTAACATAGCAGAAATATAAACATGTTTAACCTGATATGCTTAAAAGTAAAGTTAGCACTTGTAACCTCTGCCAGCAATACAGGAAAATACGCAGCATGCTGTGTTTGTATGTCACCAGTGCAACTTAAAAACTACACTTTCCACAAAACTTGTATTTGAATGTGATTTAGACGAACTCTGGTCCAAGGACAACTGCAGACATCACCACGGGGTGGTGTTTGGCCTTGGCAGGTCTACATTTTCCTGACTGACATTATACTTGTAGGAAACAAACTGTTCAATCTGCTGAAGGGAGTCCAATGTATAATAAAGGCTCACCATGTGGCTGTCCATTTCAGATTCAGTTTTCTAAAGCAGTGTGATTGAAGCAAAGTAGTGAACATATGATCTCAAGTTCCTCTTTACTCCCATTTTGGCTTGGTTTCCATGGTAATGCATCTTGGTTCGTAGTCCTCTGGGTCTGGTATTTTCTGCTAATAAACGCTACTTCCCCCAACTCTTAGCATAAATATCATAGTGTTATGGTTGCCTGCATTGTGTGTGTGTGTGACATTTACTGTAGCTGGCCATATAGGCTCTGGGTTAACTACTGTAGTTCTTAGACAAGCAAGCAAGTAACTCTATAATTGAATCCCATAATGTAGTATGATGGTTATATCACAGTTAGCATGTAGAAATATAGTGTAAACATCAATATATTCATGCTGTCATGTGTATTATGTAGTAGCATGAGAATATTTGACTAATATATTCCTTCGCTATGTAATAGTACCCATAACAAAAACATGCATTTCTGTTAATGACTTGAGTTTGCTGCGCCGATCAAGTGGTCACAGCTTTACAAGCACCTGGACAATCTAATATAACATTTAATACAAGGCCGGTATAAAAGTAAGTCATGTTTTTGGTGACCTAATTTAGTTCCGCGAGTCAAAACACGTAGCTCTCAGTACAACGCAGTGCAGTTACTACAACATGCAACCACAATAGTAGACGTGTTGAACTGATGCCTCTGTAACCGTGTCAATCCAAACTGAGCTGAAACTGTCGTTGATGCAGCTTGTATTCGATATTAGACTGGGCAAATTCTCTTCATGATGTGGCCGGTTGGGCTTGTGTTGTTAATTGTGTGGATGTGATCAACCTAATGAACTTAGCTGATATACTATGTGCCCAATGTTGTAAAAAAAAAAAATATATATATATATATATATATATATATATATATATATATATATATATATATATATATAGAGGTAGACATTGTACACATTTAAAATAAACATTATTGAGAGAATTATTTAGCTTATCTTAAATCTGACATTTGGACACCTTTTGATAAAAAAAATCATGTTATATTTATTATAGAATTAAAGTACATTCAAATTGTGTTCAAATGATTTAATGGCTAAACGATTTAATGGCTGAATGCAAAATGTTTTGTCTGTGTAACACCACGTGCATATTTTATTTCCTGGTCACTACAGCTGCTGTGTGCAAACAAACTAACAATTCTGTTTCAATTTGGTTTGGAATAATTTCACAGAACAATGGAGCCAGAGACGAAGCGATGGAAAGGGACTATGAGTGACACTGACTCTTGGATCGCGCATCCTGTGCTGTCAGATGAGCAGACACAAGTCATAGAGCTGATCGATGTGTTTGCTGCACCTATTGTCAACAAGAGAGAGACATCCCGACTCATCAAAGAGTTGAATAGCGTCTACCCCTTGAAGGGCCTTCAGCATGTGAAGAGGGTCCGGGCGAGCAAGGAGGTGGGCTGTCGTCACCCTTTAGAGGTCCTGCTATGTCTCGTCAGTGAAGCACCAAACATGACCTCGGTCAGCATCGTATCTCTGCTGCCATCAGGTGGAGTTGGACATGATGGACTAGGTGAGCCTTTCGTTGTCAAGGTCCCGGCACGTCCTCCTTTGACTAGGCCCCAATTCGAGCAGGCGAGCAAGCACTGGCCCACCTCTTTCCATGAAGACAAACATGTGACAGATGCCATGAGAGGACAGTTCTTCAGCAGAGCTCAAAAAGCTAAGATGCAATTGTACATGTCACACGCTGTGGCTGCTGCCAAAAAGGGAAGGGACTTGGGAATGGAGGCAGTGGGGGCAGTCATGGTCAATCCGGTCTCGGAGACAATCATTGCAGTCGGCCATGATTGTAGACGTAAGCACCCGCTTCATCACGCTGTCATGGTATGCATTGACATTGTGGCCCGCGTGCAGGGTGGTGGCTGCTACTCCTTCGACACATACCCCGCTTGCAGTTACACATCGCCTGGCCCCGTTTCAACACCAGTCCCACCCTCCTGTCTTCATGCTGAGGACACTACGCAGCAGCCGTATATATGCACTGGATATGACCTTTACGTCACCCGAGAGCCTTGTGTAATGTGTGTTATGGCGTTGGTCCACTCACGGATAGGTCGTGTGTTCTATGGTGCGGACTTTGCAGACGGCGCCCTGGGGAGTAAATTTAAAATCCACACACAGAAAGATTTGAACCATCACTTTGAGGTTTATAAAGGAGTGCTGCACAAGCAGTGTCAGGATCTCAACTGCGTGTCTTCTTGAAACGCCTTCATTTTAAAGTATTTTACTTAAATGCTGATTATTCTCGGATAGGGTGGGCAGACTATGGTGTGCGGGCCATATCCGACCCATAAATGCCTTTTAATCAGTCCCACGGGATGTTACCGATTTTTAAAAAAAACTTTTAACACTGCTGTAGCCAACCATAGGATGCTCTTTTCACATGACCATAAATCTTGAACAATCAAGATTATTCCAGTAGTTTCTGAATCGAGAGAGTCTGCGTTTTCTACTGATATGTAGGTCATTATGGTAATCATAGGGACTACATCACAGCAACTCCAGGAAGACAAGGCACTGATAGAAGCAGAGTGGGTGTGGGTCTGTGTACAGAGTGGCCTGTGGGAGAGAAGACACAGAAGTAAGCTTTCTATTACAGAAAAGTGATATTTGATCAGAATTTGGTGGGTTTTTCTTAATTGGAAAAGATGTGGCGGTCGCCTAGGATTAAAGCCCTTAAGGTTCACACACAGTTTATATTCAATATTTTATGGTTCATGTTGTAAATCCCACTTCCTGTATTCATGTACATGTCTTATTGTCATAATTTAACAGTGTGTCGTCCTTTGTACGATGTCTTGTTGAACTGTAAAAAAGTACATAATTCCTGGATACCAGCATGTCATTACTTTAAAATACGTTTTCTATTTTTTTCTCTTTTTGACATGAGTTTGTGTGATCAACAGCACCTAATAAGCCCATTTCAGATGGCAGAGCTTGGACACAACTCGTCTTCATGGCAAAACACGCATAGGTGTCCAAAGTGTGGTGCAGGGGCCATCTGTGGAACGTGCCTCATTGCATAAATAAAAACCCAGCAGAGTAAACAGCTATCATGTAACTAGGAAACGCTAAATTGTGGATACTAATAACTAATAAAAACACAGATCCCACCTGAGATGTGTTCCACACGGGCAAGTGGAGGGGCTGCCATCATGACCTGGGGTGCTTTTTCCTGCAGTGGAACAATGGTGCTTCAGGTCGTGCAGGGGAATCAAACGGCAGCTGGCTATGTGGACGTGTTGCAGTGGGCACCCCCCATGACTGAAGGCCCTTGTCTGTGTGGTGTTTTTCAACAGGACATCACTGCAGTTCACAATGCCCACCTGACAAAGGACTTTTTCCAACGGAATAACCTCACTCTTTTGGACCATCCTGCGTGGAACACGTAGGATACTGTTCCCCTGATTTTAAATCAGGGGAACATGCAGCATGGTCCAAAAGAGTGAGGTTATTCCGTTGGGGGATGGACAGCAAGGGAAGTTTACAAAAATAGACCTCAGTTCTAGACAGTGGATGCCGTCTGTGAGGCCATCTTCAATTTTCTTTCTATTTTCGAGGATTTTTTAAGCTATGGTCTTAAACTTTTGATCAGCTGATGAACAAGCCATTTCTCTTTAATGCTTGTTTGCAATAAATGGCTTTTTTGTCTTACTCCCACTTCTTTTTGCATTGTGAAGCTCTACTTAGTGCAAAATGTACAGTCTTGCAATTTTTCAACTAGTCTTAAGATTTTGATCCAGAGTTAAAATAACGGCCAACCCCTGTTGTGGGAGCACGTTGGGAGTTAAACTGCTGTGGGATTGTTGCCAATGACTTCTTATTCACACAGACGTTGAAAATGCTGGTTTCGCACCAAAGTAAGCATTTTTGGAATAACAATTTAATCTGGTCACATCCCAACTGCATATATAGTTCAACATTTTTAAAAATCTAATCTACAGTAACTGACGAAACAAGATACTACACAAAACAGGTGTGAAACTCTAGGCCTGGGGGCCAGATCGGGCCTACCACATTGTTTTACGCGGCCCACTAAAACATGGAAATAGTGCATGTCCGTAATACAATCTTCCTTCCTAAAGGCATGTTCGTTAAATTTGTACTTGCACTGTGTGCAATTGTAGTTTTATTCACTAACTAATCAATAACTAAACATGATTATTTGATGCAATAAAATATGACAAGCTTGTTTATTCACCAAACCCCCTGAAATCAAAATAAACCCAAAATAGTTGTATACTTCAACATCTGCTTCTGATTTCATTAGTTATCAGTTTGTTGGTTAAAAAAAAAAATGCAAACAGTCAAATGCAGGGGCAATTACTAATAATGTCATGATGTCCGTGAATATTCTCATTCTCAGACTGGAGCTGTCTTGTTCCAATTTGAGAACCTTTATGAAACCAATGTACCAACATAGAGACACAGCTCTGACTCTTACTAAGTAAACATTTTTGAAAAATACATTTGGGATATTGCCATGGCTCCAAACAAATTTCATAACAATTTGTCTCACCAAGTGAATTCAAGTCAGATAAAAAAAACACACACATACATACACACACACACACACACACACACACACACACATATATATATATATAGATATATATATATATACACGTGTGTGTGTGTACATGAACAATTGTGTAAGTTTACCCCATTGCAACACCCTGTTCACATATTTATAACTTACAAAATAAGCAGCGGATAATCAAAATCCTACAGATTTAAAAAAAAAAGCCTCCTGATACCCGGGCCAGCCCAGGTCAGCCCACACCAAAACACATCATTAAGTGTTAAACACGAGTTAAAAATGCACATTGCAGTCGGTCTTCAAAAGTTTCCACTTTAAAATGTTTTTATCTCAGTGATTTCAGTGACAATGAAATTCATGTCATTAACTGCACAACATATCACACACGCAGGTTTAACAGAACAGACCTGATCCATACTTAGTATTTGTTGATCCCAAAGATTCTCACTCCATGCAGTTGTGGTAGCTTGGGGATCAGCACGCTTAAAAGGGAAGTAGTGTTTATGAAGAAGTGCGCTGTGTCATATTTTGTGTAGAAACTTGCCAAAAAATATCTGTGGAGACAAAGAGGGGAGAGGTCACACACCCTGAGGCATCTACCATAAATTCCAGACTATTGAGCGCACCTGAATATAAGACACACAAATGTTTTTCTACCGCACCTGTCTATAAGCTGAGGTGTCCACGTCGTAACACGGGACATTTATGCAGAAAGACACACTTTAAACACTTGAAACTGCACACAATTTGCTGTGGATTTGATTTCATATTCTTGAATGGTCACAAAATTTCGTAAAAATAAAAAGGTTGTTTTTGGCCAAACGTTGTTATAAGTAAGTACCAGTTCATGCACCATTTGAGCACCACCATCGCTCCAAATACCAACGTCGGATAATGTGCAAACCCTATGACGTAACGATGATAGTTTGTTATTGATAGATGTGATTTGACCCTGTATGAGGGCTGAGATTCATGTTCTGAGCAAATCAGCACTTCATGAAGGATGAAAGGTACTTACAAAATTATTGGAGAAATGGTGAAGAATTTTCTAGAAGACGTGAACTGCATGCCGTAATCGAGCTGCTCCCAGTGTGTAAGAAGTCTGGCCTTTCCTTGGTCAGGGGTCTCAAAGGGCGTCCCTTTCACTGCATGCATAAACACGTACATTCCCTAAAGACAATAACTCAGTCAGTACCGAATCACGGTGGATAGAGCCGGAGACCGGCAGACCCAGGATGCAGAAGAGCTTATTCACAATGCAAGTTAATGCAACATTTCAATTTAGACATTGTTTGAAGTTAACAATGTCATACTACAAAGTCACAATTTAAGCTAAGTTTTTTTTTTTTTTTTTTTAACCGTGGCACGGATATACCTACCTCGTGTGACATGGGGCACTAAATTGCTTCGACTATCAATCCCGCAGTTGAATCATACTAAAATGAAATCTAATCAATTATTACTTTAATTAATAACTAATAAAAAAGTCATTTTAAATTGGATTTGACAACAAAAAAATAAGGTTTTCTCTCAATATTTACAACAAATACATTTAGCAAGAAAGACTGTCTTTTTGATTTAAAAAATATATATTTTTAAGTTTTTTGTTAGTGATATTAATTTTGTTTTTACTTTAATATATTATTTTATCATTCATAGTAAACATAATGGTAAATGTTAATTAAATTATTGTAAAAATATGTTTTAAATATCACATTTTTTATATTGTAAAAATATTTTTCATATATTCAAAATTTTAATTATTTAAATATATTTATATTCAGTAAAAAAATAAAGACAAAATTAATATTAATAATAAAATAATAATAATATATATATACAAATATTTTTTAAAATAATATTAAAAGAAGTGTCCTTTGGACACGCATTATTTCAAGGCTTTCGCGGGCCACATAAAATGTTATAGCGGGCCACATACGGCCCCCGGGCCTTGAGTTTGACACCTGTGGTCTACAGCAATGATTCTCAACTGGTGGGTCGTGGAACTGTTTTCAGTGGGTTGAGGGTCTCTGCCTGGGCAAAATATAAATAAATAATGTAATGAGCCGATGTATGTGAACGCGCCTCGTGTTTTCATCTGTGCTATTCCCTTGCTACGCCTCCACAAGGTCGACCAGTTGAGAAGCACTGCTCTACAGGCATTTGAAGCAGCGATCTTATCAGGGCAGCTTTTCTAAAATAAAGCATATCTCAGACAAACATAAGGTTAGACATAAGGTTAGACAAAAGATTCTAGATCAAAAATGGGTCAGCTGTTAAAGCCGTTCTAGCGACATGCAAAGCTGATACTTACAAAGTTGTGTATGACGTTAGTCAGAGTCCACACCACTGGCACGCTGAAGAACGGTATGCTCAAGAGCACAATGTGAAGTATTCCAACACCAAGTGTGTACGTGAGCCAGATCCCTCGACTGTTCATGACCCGGGTGTTTGGGTTCACTTCACTGTGTGCCACACCCACATTCATTCTGTTCTGTGGACAAAAAACATTTTACTTTTAGTTGATTCTCTATTTCTTATTGAATAGTGTACAGAATATGCATTAGTGATGGGCTTAGGCGCCTGTGTTGAGTAATCCAGGAAGTATATAGTGGAGCGTGTAACCAGGCTAGGTGTGCGGTGTCCAAATATTTCCCACTGATGGCTACATACAGATAATAGAAGGATGTGGGGGTCACTTTGATACATTTTGTACATTAACGACGCTAGAACCAATTCCATGTAGGTCAATATATCCTACGCTATTTGAAGAAAGCATTAATTAATTTCATTTTAAGAATATACAATGAATGCGATTTATGCATGGTTTTGCACCATAGTCCAGATCTTCCTTTCTTTTTGCCATCTTCTTCGCCAAAAGGCTCTGCCGAATTAGCTAGCTGACTAGTTGATCAAAGGAGGTAAGCCCGGGTAGGCTACCGCATTATTCAGTAATACTCGAGTTTTGGTGTCTGACTCGGCAAATATCGAAAGGACAGTAGAAAATAGATTAGGATTAAAATGCATTGAAAAGTTTTACATTTTGAACGGTATTTTTAACACTGTGATATCTGAAATGTTTTACTTTAAAATGTCAGCGAAATTTTTATTTTTTTTTTTATTGTGTTAAGACATGTCTGAGAGTCAGATGCAGGCATCGTAACAGCCACATCTGGCTCCCGAGCAATAGGTTCCCTACCGCTGGTCGATGAGAATTTGTCTTTAAAATTAGTGCCTCAAATCAATTGGATCCAATGTTTTCTCGTGGCTATTGAAGCGATGCAAGTGCACGATTGCATACCGTTTTGATGAAAGTTTAATTCTGACTGAATTGCCAGTGTTGCTGAAACAACACACACACACACACACACACACACACACACACACACACACACACACACACACACAAACACAAACACAAACAAACCAGCTTATTAATTAACACAAACCTCAGTGTGGTTTCACAAATTCAATTATGAAGTTATTTTTTGATCAGCAGACGTCCCCCGCAGGCTTTTGAAGCCACAGGAAGTGAATAATTTTTTAACACATTTGATGAAAAAGCCTCTTGGCTTCAATGAGCTTCATTCCACCGTCACTACTTTGCAGCAATTTGGACTCTGGCAATACAAACTGTAAAAATATGTAAATTAAACTGAATCTACAATAACTGCAAACATATTATATTATATAAAGTACTACTAATATGCATATTGGCTTTGAATACTTTAATGGTATAATTTCATTCCCAGAGGCAAATGATACTAATAATTGCCAGACCTTTACCCCGTGTAGGCGTAAATGTGACAACTAGAGAATCTATTAGTAACCTAGCTGAACTTTGTTCCATGGCCCACTTTCAGCTTACAGCTAAAGTTTCAATTCTAAAAAGCAAAGGTGACTTATGTTCCACACGATCAACCTTCTAAGGACAGATGAGTGACACGATTAGTGCCATCCGTCTTTTACATAACTTTCTGCAGTTAAAAACAGGTTCCACATTGATGCAAATGTTGAACCACTATGACGTACAAACTGTACAGTCAAAACTGTATGCATTTACATGACGATCAACCATTACCCAAAGAGACAATTGTAACATGAACCTAAAATGCTGTTATACATTCATGTCCACAGATAGGAGATCCAAATAGTTATCCTGGTGCAACAGATAATAAGACCACTTCAATGTAAATGGTCAATACAGCAGTCAGCACTGACGCAACTGGAAAATTATTTTAAACAACATTCAAATACAATATCACTGTATATGTGGAGCCCACTTTCGATGTTTTTATAAACACTGACTGGAAGATCTTCCCTTTATGTGGTCACCGAAACATACTGTAGCAGATGGTTCAGAATCTTGGGTAATAAAAACACAGCTATACGTTCGATGAAGGTATTTAGAAGTAAGAGCGACATCAGAAAGATATAACCTCAAAGATATCAACTTACAGGTAGCACGGTTATACTGCGAAGAGAAATGTCTAGTCCTTTGTTGATGTGTTCAGTCTATGGGCGCAGCCTGACTGGAGCGGAAGTACATGTGTTCCTCTTATAATGAGCCCTGTATTTAACCTGCTCAGGCTCTTTCCCAAAGTCTAAAATGACATTAGGCAACATTATGCGTTTTTAATGGGGCTACAGGCACACTATGGTGTTTGGTAAAATTATTTTAAAAATAGTTCAGATAAGTGATGTGTTCTGGGTTGCATTCATACTTATTGAGGTTGGGTTTATAGTCTTTCTAACGACATGTCTGGTAGCTCATATTCAGGGAAAATATTTTATAGTCAAAACCCACGTGACACTTACAGCCAATCAACGCACGCTCACTTGACACTTACAGCCAATCAACGCTTTATCGGGGAGGGCGGTAACAGGTCGTTTCCGTCGTGTGGCGAGAGTCAGTTTTAACATTCTGAAGGAGTTTGTTATGAGATTTCTTACAATACTCCATACAATATATACAATATTGTATATAGCCAGTTATCGATTGATACATCCATGTTTAGTATAAGCTCGTAAATCTCCAGGTTGACATTTAAATGCGATTTTATGTAGTGGGTACATCATGAAGCAGCTGCCTCCAGACACCGTGCGGCTGTTGTCGAGCTCGCAGGTCATCACTTCAGTGACGAATGTTGTGAAAGAACTCTTGGAGAATTCACTTGATGCTGGGGCTTCAACCATTGACGTAAAACTGGTACTGTACCTTGTTGGCATTTTTTAACGAATGAAATACACAACATGTTGACTGATAGACATGTGATCTTGTTATATTGTAGATGTCTAACAGCAATGGTGCCATAGTGCAGTCCAGGGGCCACTTTCAGCCCGCAGCTCGTTTTATATTTACCCTCAGCACATTCTGCAAATAAAATGAATTATTAAGAAGATTATATTGTTAGATATTATACTAATTTGCATTGATAACTATAACACTAAGCTAAGATGCCAATGCTTTGTTCAGCCAGTTTAGCCCAGTGGTTCCCAACAGTGGTGGATTGGCTATCCGGACTACTGGGAGTTTTCCTGGTGGCCCGATGGACGGTCGTTTATTTTTTTATTTATGTATTACAGTTTTCTCTCGTTTATTGCGGGGGATAGGTTCCCAAAAGAAGAAGTCAACTTTATTTTTTTTACAATTATTATATATGTTTTAAGGCTAAAAAAAAACAAACCTCACCATACACTTTTCTCAGACAGGCAATAACATTTTCTCACATTTCTTTCTTGTTTAAACACTTTTTTCTCCCTTAATAATAAAAAGTTTCATTTAAAAACTGTATTTTGCGTTGTGTTGTCATTGACTAATATTTACATTTGCTTAATCTGAAATATTTAAGTGTGACAAACATGCAGGAAAAAAAAGAAATTAGGAAGGGCAAATAGTTTTTCACACCACTGTACTTGTTTTGGAATTGAAATTTTCGGTGTCTTTCACGTATTATCTATTGCAGGACAACTATGGCTTGGACCGAATTGAGATACGTGACAATGGCCATGGAATCAAAGCTGCAGATGCCGCTGTGATGGCTGTTAAACATTTTACTTCCAAGATACAGAGCCATGAAGACCTGGAGCACCTTGAGACATATGGCTTCAGAGGAGAGGCGCTCGGGTCCATTTGTGCTGTGGCAGAGGTGAGCTGAAATGTTAGTGCAGTCCAGTAACCACCGGATAGCATCTGCAAGAGAATGGTTTTAACAATAAATAAAGTAATCAAAGGTCACATCTCCTTCAACACCACAAAGTTGCCCATTTGGAATTTGCACGAGAGCACAATTGTTAGGTGGAAGAAAGTTTTATTCTCTAATGAGAAAAAATGTAATCTTGATGATCCTGATAGCTTCCGACGATACTGGCATAACAAGGAGATCCCACCTGAGATGTTTTCCTCACAGCACAGTGGAGGGGGCGCCATCATGATTTGGGGGTGCTTTTTCTTTCAATTGAACAATGGAGCTTCAGGTTGTGCATGGGCGTCAAATCGCAGCTGGCTACATGGACATGTTGCAGGGAGCATCCCTCATGACTGAAGGCCCTCATCTGTGTGGTAATGACTGGATTCTCTTGGTAATGACGTCACTCTTTTGGACCATCACGCTTGTTCCCCTGATCTTAATCAAATTGAGAACATTTGGGGATGAGGAAGCGATGTTTGAACCACGATGTAGTGAGGGATGACTGTATAACATATTGAAATGTATTTGTTTTCAAGGTAGTGTGGTGAAGATTGTTATTTTGGTGTTCCTTTCCAGGTGACCATCACCACGAAGACGGAGGATGATCACATCAGCACCCAGTACATGCTTAACTTCCAAGGGCACATCATTTCTCAGAAGCCAAGTCATATCGGCCAAGGCAAGGCATAATGTACTTTTGCACTTAGCAACGAGATCAAGAACTGTGAAAGTCAACTGAAATTGGAACCTTAGAACGTTTTTATGAATGTGAATTTGTGGAATGCATTCGTTGAAAAGAATATGAGAATATGTTACCCCAACAGCCACATTATTAAAAAAAAAAAAAAAAAAAGAATGAATTAGTAATACAGTTATTTTGCATGACATTGCTTCTCATGTCTTTCAGGTACAACAGTCTGTGCACTGAAACTTTTCAAGAATCTTCCTGTGAGACGACAATACTACTCATCTGCTAAAAGGTGCAAGGATGAACTGAAGAAAGTGCAGGATCTGATGATGGCCTACGCCATTATAAAACCTGGCTTAAGACTCACGCTTACACATAACAAGGTCTGCCTCTTTACATGTTTTAATGCAGTGGATATACAGTAGTATGATGACACACCCTTGTAATGGCCGTCATTATAATTATCATTTTTCTGAAGGACAGTGTTGCGTTCATATTTTTGAAGCAATTTCTACTTTATGGTAGCATTATATTTCCACCATATTTTATAGTATGTACAGTAGGTTTTAATTGTATCACCAACATAGTATGTGTAAATGATATATATTTGTTTAGCTTCAAGTCTTTTTGTATTAAGGTAACTGCGTTGTGTCAATTTGCTAAACAGCAATGACAAATTCATTATTCCATAAATACAGCCACTAGGTGTCCTCAGTAATCTTCAGATTTGGTTCTAAATAGCCGTTTTACAGTTGGGATTGTCTGCAGAGAATGATAACATAATACAACTAAAAGCATTTTACAATAATTTGCCGTTATTTAAGACGTGTGTGATATACTGAATTTACCGTACCACCCCCTGGCTATTCTATTTAACTACACGAGAGATGGTTCAAGTTTAGATTTCTGTGCCTTTTTGAAAAAATGATTTACCTTATGTATTCATTCAGCAAGTAGATGAATTGAAGTTGTAGGTAATGAGAATGTATTCAAGTTCTTAACATTTGCTTACAACACCTTGTAACATTTTCATCCTTCCAGACACAGATTTGGCTCTGCACCAATGTAACACGCAAATAAGCAAATTCCCTATACTCTTTACACTTAGTTAGGCATATTCCAATTTTTTATGCTCTTCAATCATGTGTGGTTAAGAAAAGTGCCAAAATCCAATGACAGTGACAGTGACAGTTGCAAAGCCAATACATTCAAACCATTCAAGTCTCTATACCACTTTTACAACTGTAGAAGTATTTAGCAACTACACATTTCCATCTCACTTACGCTTTCTCACCACAGCTAATCATATCTGTCAGGTGCTCCAAACACAAATATTACTGGCCGTGAACTCGAATTTAGCTGATTATGTCGCTTGAGTAAGTTACTGAACTCAGCTGTAGGTATTGTTTTTGCAGAAGTTTGCAGACTATGTGGGTCAAGGTGGGGGCACACAACAATTGCATGACATTCTTATAAATTGGTTTCAAGATTGTTAATGGAGAGTAATGCCCTCATTTTGTATACTCGGCTCTCACTCGCTCCTGTCCTTTACATCAACCTCTGCTGTTGAGCATGTGTCATGTTCCACAGCGTCTTTATGAGCTGTTTACAGGAGCGATCTGTTTTCATGTGTTAAGTGTACATCAGATAGTTGACACGTGCCTGACAGATGAGTGTACGATTTTATATGAAAATTAGAAGAAAATAAATGTTAGCAACTTGTGGTGTCAGACACAATTGATCAAAATTGTTTATGTAAGCGGTGTTCGATTCTGATTGTGCCACAGGTGTTGATGTTTTGTCATGAACGATTTTTGCTGTGTGCAGTCCTAATGTTCTTGCAACTTGCATAGTTGTCCACAAACTACAAATAATGACCAGACAACCACAAATCAGCATCCAAAATGTTATGATTGATCAATTTACATTATCATTTTTGTTAGTTAGGCTTGTTATTTTGTTTATTCCTCAGTAGCACTTTGTCTAGTTGACCCGTAACCACGCTGAAGTGCATCTTCTCTCCCTCTCCTGTACCCTAGGGGCCACACTCAACAGTGTGCTGCTGTCATCCATAGCTGTGCCTGCTGCTTATTGCAAAAACTAGTTACAGTGCAATGTAGTTATTACTAAGCAAAGATATCACAGGGATTTTTTAAATTGTGAAGCAACTTTTTACAGATATCAGCATGATGGTTCAGTTTGGATTTATATAATAAAGTCATGTGAAAAAGTCCTAATTTTTTCACACAAAATGATTGTGTTTCATATTGTTCCAGGTGGTGCTTTGGCAGAAGGCCAAAGTGGCTGATCACAGAAGTGCCCTCCTTGCGGCACTGGGGTCTAGTGCAGTAGTCAACCTACTCCCCTGTCACCATCGCCAAGAGGAACCAGAGGTTTGTTCAGTTCATATCATAAAGTACAAATGTCCAAGCAATTAATTGATTCATAATCCAATATTATTCATCTTCAGTAATGTTACCTTTGAGCAATGTGAGAAATTAGATAAATGGCAGACATGAATGCTAAGTGTGCTTCTCTGAGGCATGCTGCCCTCACCTCTTTTTTTTACTGTGACTCAAGTGTGTTTGTGCGTCATACTGGGTCTTGGGCATGAAGTTCAATAGGTTGTCTCTGGAATCCTCTTCCACTCTTTTATGACAACATCATGTAGATGGTGGATGTTAGAGACCTTGCGCTCCTCCACCTTCCCTTTGAGGATGCCCCATGGTTCCAGTAATCAATGTCCTTAGTCTGCTTGCTTTTCTGCTGTTTGCCGGCTTTCCTGTTCATCATCTAGAGGGGGCTTCCATATGACAGACATATACAGAGTAATTTGATGCCTTTTGCAGCATATGGCCTAAGCACTACTGACTCCTTCAGCGTCCGCAGCAATGCTGGCAGCACTCATACTTTAGGAGGTGGTTCTAGCGAGAGTGGAAAAAAATTGGGCAGCAGTCACAGAAGAAGACTAGAACAGCACTCGGAGAGCGCAGATCTCCGCCAAGCGCCATAGTTCCCCCCATATAGTGATTCAAACCAAAATAATAATCCTATAATTTTTGGATCAGTTTTTGATATTTTGTAGAACCTGTTGGAAAGTTGTCCTGTATTTTTTTTCCAAGTGCTCTGACCATTATTGTGGAGTGTTATGCACAAATGCCGAAAATGGGCCTATCTGGCAATATTAAAGAGTCCTTTAAAAAAAATTCCTGGATCCAGACGGTGATCCGGATCACCCCCAAAATGTAATCGGTTCTTCCATATCTCATTCCCGACAATTCCTGAAAATTTCATCCAAATCCATTCAGAACTTTTCAATTTTTTTTGAACACAGACAGACAAACAAACAAACTTGTTTGTTGCCTTGAGCTGAGCTGCGCTAGGCGGAGGTAAAAACTGTGCCATGGCAGACTGGAAATATTAGCCAGCATAGTTAAATGGTGGGTTTTGGTGGGTTGAAAAAGAATTGCATCCACACACACTGTCAGATCATCATCTTAGTTTTACACAATACATAATAAATAAGACACATTAGATCATTAGAGAGATTATAATATTATTATATTATTGTCATGAATTGTATCGTATTGTGAGGTACCTTTAGATTCCGAGCCCCAGTAGCTAATGTCAGAATTGTCATGCTGGGTTTGCACAGTAAGTACATGGTCTTACTTGATAGTTTGTTTTTTTTGCTTTGCATCTTCTAGAAATGTGTGATTTATGTGTTAATACTACATTCAAGGTCTTAATACTTTTTGCAGAGCAAATGAAAGAATGCACGTTACACTTGACCATGAGCTGAGCCTCTTCCAGAACACCTGGTCTCAGGCCAGAAAATGTGGTCAGTTGGTAGCTGGCCAACTATTCCCTTGCTCGTTTCCCTCTAGTTTTTGACTGATAAAGAGTGAGTGATTTTTGTTAGCTAAGCTTTGTTGTGCTGATTGTAATTGAATTAGTGTTGAGTGGTAGCTTTCCGCTTGGTCACGGTAGGTGACATGCGGTATGTACTCTACCTGCTGCTTTTAACTAATCTAGTCAGACAGATATAGAGCAGCCCTTTTCACCTTGTTTCTCTCATTTTTCTCTTTGTTGTTGCTATTTTGCTGCTGCGCGTTTGTGCCCAAATATGAGAATGACCTTTTACCTTTTCCTACTACGCCCTATAGCAGTGAAGGGGAGCTTTTTTTTTTCCTTATTTGTTCACAAAACCACAGCTAGTGATCAAGCAAACCAGGTTGTGATGATGCCCGTTTTGGCATGATTGCTTATACTTGTAGCCATTCAGGGCACGAGTTGACATTTGTACTCCCATAAAGTGACCCTAATGAGCAGAAATAGCGAGAAACATATGTGCCCCAATCTGAAACAGCAGTTCATTTATTGACATCTTAAGCAAGCCTTGCAAATAATGAGCCTGGGTCCATCTGGGGGAAAAAATAAGCATGGTAATTTACCACCTGGAATCTGTAGAACATTAATAGCCCTCATAATGTCTTACAAGCTTACATTCATTATGGCGTTTTTAGTTTGATTGTTAATTTTTATGTAGCGTCATCAATTTTTGCTCAAGAGAACCGCTTCAGGGGGGTGGGAGGCGATGAGTACTCATAGCATTTCTTAAAGGTTAGCAGGTCTGCAATTGATTTGGTCCACTTAATTGAGTAGTCAGAAAACGTATAGTGTCTTTGAAAGGAGGCTAGTGCATCCTGAAGGAAAAGTAATACATCATGTTGCATGTTGAAAAGTAGGTGGTAGGCTAACCGTCAGGTTTCCCCAGAAACATTCCAGAAAAAAAAGCTAGGCTCGCTTGCTCACTTGCCATGGCTGAGCAACCACTTCAAAAAAAGGTTTCTCGATAGCTATCGAGAGAGATGGCCTTGGTGCATAATTTCTTTTCAAACTTTTAACAGTTTGTAAGCCGTGTAATGTTTTGCGGCTCCAGATTATTTTTCGTTACTAAAAGAGGAGGCAAAATGGCTCTTTTGATGTTAAGGGTTGCCGACCCCTGGACTAGACAAAGACCAGGACTTCTGAAACAATGTGGTTTGGACAGATCAATCAAAAAATGTATTATTTGGACATAATAACGGAGGAAATGTTTGGTGTAAACTAAAGCATTTTATCAAAAGCATCTTATACCAGCTGTGACGCACGGGGCAGATGGTCATGGTTTCCGGTCGCTTTGCTGCAGCAGTGCTTGGCCAGTACACCAGCAAAGAATCCACTATGACTTATTCATTGTATCACAGGGTGCTTGTCGAAATTCTGTTTGCAAGCTCCTCGTTCCTTGCTGCTTTCACCAGAAATTCCATGGAGGAGCTCAGAAGAAGTGAGGAGGGAAAAAGTGTTTGGAGAACTGAGTATTTCTGTCGGTCCCATCATTTTGGAGACGCCAATCAATGATGACGTGTTTCACAACTCTATCTCTCAGTAGCAGTGTTATTACAGTCGCAACATACTTTGTCTCATGTGACATGAAAGTTATACAATTCAAATCTGATAAAGACATCACTCTATACTGTATAACTTAAAAGTGTGTTATAGGTACAGTAGATCAGAGCCATTCAAAATAAAACAGATGCTGTGCAGTATAGGTCTTTAAACTTAGACAGTGGGAAAAAAACATAACAAAAAATGTCCTGTTTATTTTGTGCAATGCTGCACTCATAACATTGTAGTTATTTGACCAAGGAGTGGCTGAAAATGCAGAAATGAATTCTGGAGTGGCCAAGTCAAAGGCTGGCTCTTCATCCAACTGAGAGACTGTGGCGTGATTTGAAAATAGCTGGGCATGCAAGAAAAGTCTTGCTTTGGGAGCAAGGTGGCCTTGGTCAACGACACTATCCTAGCTGATGATGTAACGGCTTTACTGTTATTCATTATTTTTTTTACTTTGGTTTTGGATTCCCAATAACATCTTTATTTTGTATCTTCCTCAGATATTTTTAGATGGCTTTTTTCCTAAGCCAGGAGCTGAGTACTCTTCTACAAGCACTTCCGTTCCAGGTAAAACATTTGTATATGTCAACAACCGGCCTGTCCACCAAAAAGACATACTTAAGGTACGCTTTTGGATGCAGAAAGTTATGCTTTGAGTGTTATTAGTTGAAATGGCATTCTGTTATTATTTTCTATTTCAATTTATGGTGACTGGATTGTGTGATTGGTCTTCAGATGTTACGTCAACACTATACTGCGCAGTATGCGGAAGAGTCAGCACAAAGTCGATACCCAATACTAATGCTTAAAATCACAGTTTCACCCTCTTCAGTGGATATCAATCTGACACCTGATAAGACCCAGGTTCTTCTCCATGACAAGGTATTTGGGAAAATTATAAATCATCGCAGAAAAATGAACATTTAAAAATGTGAGAAGTAACATTTTTGTTGTTTTTAACGTTATTTGAGGAAAAATACAATTTGCTTAGCATATATTGAAAAGAAATAATAGGTGTTTGTCTTTGTTTGCATTTAGGAGGCCTTGCTCACTACATTAGAAGCTCTGCTAGTTTCTCTCTATCATTCTGGTCGGGACTCTCCAAAGGAACAGCACAGCTTTGAAACATCTCTTTCACCGACGCGGCAGACTGGCACTGTACAAGTGAATTATGAGATAATGAGAGAGACAAATGCAGCACAGGACGTTGTTCCAACTGCCACATGTAAGAATTTCAAAGATCCACTCAAGCAGTGCGACACTGCAGTGAATGACAACCCTTCACCAGACGGACAGACCTCTAGCTGCAGCTCTTCGTCTTTGGTAGAAGAGGACTGGATTGTCAACCAAATTCCTGGTGGACTCGAGTCTAACTTCTCACTTAGTTGTGACGAAACCGTATATTTTCCAGGTGAATTACCGGAAAGATGTGAGGACAATCCAGTATTAGGTGCAGACTCAAGCAAACCCCATGTATCAGCTGAGGACTGGTGCAGGGGCACAGCTTTAACAGACCCGGTCTCACGAGAACCCCTACAACCCGTTAAAATTCATCTACCCGTGATGCCAAGTCACTCTGACGTAGATGAGATCAAGGCTCAGAGCAGCTCTAACAAAAAGATGGCCAATGTCATAACAGATAAGCGGACCGCTCTGACAGCTTTTGACCTGATCAGGAACCGTACAATGAGAGCGCCGCTGTCACCTCTTACCCTTTTTAAGAAGGAGGCCCGAGTCGAGGTTCTCAGGGAGAAACCTACTGCCAGCCTGCAAGAGATTAGCATCGCTGTTAATGAGAGATGGAAACACTTGTCCGAGCAAGACCTTAAAAAGTAAGTAAACATTATCTTTCTTTGTCTTTTGTTTTTTCCCCACTTTCTGATACCTGTAGAACTGAGAGATGTTTAACCAATAAGATTCGACATTTAAGTTATGGTCATCATATAATGTTTTTAACACAAGTTTCTTAATCAACTAGTCGAGCTAATCCAGTTAAGACTAAATCATTACAGTCAACATCAATTCGGCACAATCGACTGAAATTCAAAACATCAAATAATGGACGATAATTATTTCTATATTTCATCTCTCAGTTTGGATTTATTGCGTTTGTCCTTTTAGCAAATAATACTTTAAGATTGTCAAAATGTTTCTCATAATATTGCAATAACCTGCTGTAGTGACTACAACAGCATTACAGGCCAAATTGGTTTGCAATGCCACCATAATACATACACTTAACACTCGGTCTACCAGAATTCTGCAACTACTAGAATGACCATAGCAGTTATTTTGACTCTTTTTATATAATTTGGATTATCATTAAAAAGATCTCAAAATAAATTGGTGGAATAGGTAAAAAACACACCAGGACACTAAATGAAAACTATAGTGATTGACTATATAACAACACTTCTCTGCAATTACACATGCAAACTCGAACTGCAACCATTTTCTCTGAAGCAAGGCTAAAGCCTCCATAGCTGTCACCTTCTTTCTACTTGTCATTTTTGTCTCTCTTGGGTTTAGAGTGAAGCTATAGCTAGGTTTTAGCATCACAGAGCATAAAAAACAAACAGCCAATAGAGCAGGAGGAAGGGCGGGAAAAATGTAGCAAATAGTGAAATATGACACCCCCTGTAAAAAGCAGGCAGTCAATTTGACTGCTATGGTCATTCGAGGTAGTAACACTCAGAACTCTTTTGTGTTTTGAAATTTTAATGATAAAACAATGTTAGAATAAAATATACACACATTTAGGAAAAGTCAGGGTCCTATGGGTACATAGTTTTTTTTTTTTAAACTAAGTTATGACATTGCAAATTTTGAAAACAGTCAAAATGACTGCCTTGGGAGTTCGAGTGTTAAAAGGACTGTATGCAGCGAGGGGTCGTGTTTGGGTGTATTTTAAGCATTGTATCACGCCTTCTTCCTTCTTTGAGTACGTAAGCTTCTCCGGATGTAACACGCGCACAGGTTATGTACAGTATGTTTGTTTACTAATGATCTCTGCTAACGTTGGCGATCATTGAATGTATAGCTTATTGTAACAACATGAATAATAAATAGTTGATTACCTCTCTGAGACTGATTTTTGCGCTAAAGAAATCTATGTGAATACCAGACAGCGCTGAGTGACCAATCATCATAGGATTATATCACAACAATTTACTTTTAGTTTAGTTTAATTCGTATTTGTGGAAAAATAGACATTTTGCTGTTCAATCTGTTCTTTTAGATCTCTGTTGGTAACATGTTCTTGCCAGAGTTGGTGTTCTTATATTTTTGGTTTGAAAAATGTTTTAATCTTGAGCCAGCTGTATACAGTTCCTTTAGAAGATAACACAATAAATGTCTCGTGTCCGTGTTCTCACAGTTGTTTTTGTTCATGTAAAATTTCATCTACACTTACTTCACGAGTGGTTAGAGGAGTGACACATAGTTGGCTAGTCAAGAACAGACTTGGCACTGAGCAGATGGAGGTAATGAGCGTTTGAGTTGACCCTTGCCCCCCTCTGTGTCAAAGGATTTACATTAATGAAGGTAAGACAGGGATGGAGTCATTTAGGGGGAAAAACAGGAAACAAAGCTAGTCTCGGGATATGTTTCAATCATGTAACGTACAATGAATTATATATTCTGCATGGTATTTTGTATTTGATGTGATCACATCAAAACCAAAACAGTCATAATATTGTGGTCATGGTGACTGTTCAGTTACCTATTTGAGCGGTTATTGTGTACCGGTAAGTCTACAGCAGGAGTATAATTACAGTAGTAAGACTCATATCTTCATTGTAGCTGATGATGAACCAAAAATGGCTATTTATTTGAACAAAAATACAACTCCTGATATTAGAGGAGTGTGTTTTTTATATTTTGACAAAAAAAACATGAAGATAAAACTGTACTGTTATTTTGTGTGTCTGTGTCGACTACAAATCTGCATTCAATTCAAATACTGTCAGCACAGTCAGCCTCCAATTTGTCCATACTGTATTTCAAAGCAATTCTTCCCATAGGAAATAACGAAAACAGAAATCATCTGGTCTGAAGTGAGTCCAAAATAATCAAATTTTACTTTGGCCCGAGGTGTAAAAAGTGGATTAAACGAGTGCTTGTTGTAAGGCTTCGTTAGACGGAAGATTGTTCGTTATTACCAGTGTTGTGTTTTCTGTACTGTACAGGTATGAGGAGGAAGCACAAAAACGCCTAGAAAACCACAAGCGAACTTGCACAACTAAACTGGCAAACAGTGAAGGCCTGAAAGAGCGGAAGGGCCACAAACGCAAGGCTCCACTT
Organism: Dunckerocampus dactyliophorus; assembly: GCF_027744805.1. Taxonomy (NCBI): domain Eukaryota; kingdom Metazoa; phylum Chordata; class Actinopteri; order Syngnathiformes; family Syngnathidae; genus Dunckerocampus; species Dunckerocampus dactyliophorus. Next base: position 23,982,762 of record NC_072827.1, read on the forward strand.
TCAAACCAACAGCTGCTAGACGAGCTCTTTTCTGCACAGCCCCAAAAGAAGCAGAGGAGCCCAACACTGAAGCCCTCACGGCCCTTCCACTTTTGCATGTCAAGCCTTAAGTTGCAGCTTCAGCGCCTTTCATCCCAGATTGGAGCAGCACCACAGGGCCTCCGTCTTATAAACCAGCTGGCCTCTCAGAGTGCCTGGGTCATTTTATGTGGTCAGAGGCTCATGTTGTTAAACCCATTTCGGGTGCAGGAGACATTGCTGTTTAAGAGACTCCTACAGAATAATATACTTCCAGCAGTCACTCTACAGAACCCTATACATGTGACAGAAGGGTGATGTATCACTTCTCACTAGCAAACAGCCAAAGTTCAATTATTTTCTATGCTTTTAGTACAGGTGATCCTCTGGTTGTCAACAAGATGTAAGTCAAGTTTTAGTCGAGTCGAGTAACTCGGAATTTATATTAAAATTAACTACTAAGTCACTCACACTACGCACAACACATGAAGAACATATCAAATACAGTAATAAAAAGATTAAATGAAACCGTAATAAAAAGAGAACAACTTAACTTTTATTCCTGTGGTTGTCTTGGCGGCCTTTCTACGGTCTTGAAATGTTGTCCCAGGCTAGTCTGAAAGGATAACCTCTTCTTCTCCTCCCAGTTTTCCTTTAACAGCACACGGAAGCCCCCCCTCTAGCATTTGTTAGCATTCAGTAATATCATGATGGTTGCGACAGTCCAACCATTGGGACCAAAAGGCCAATATTGATAGGTGTGGGTATCCCTAGCTCTCAAGCGAGTCTCATGTTTACGGACCAAAATTACATTTGTAATTAATTTATGGTTGCGCGTTCATAACCACGAAACGTATCGCTGAACTGTGTAGACCAAGGACCACCTGTACTGACATTTGAAAGATTAGCATATAACCTCAGGTTGTGTTGCACTATGCTGTATGTACATACAGTATGTGAAGCTAACTGCTGAATGCATTGTCTCTTCTGCAGAAGTTTAGGGGGAACGGAATATATAGAGGCTTTATGCAACATGGAGAAACAAAACCCAGATCTGAATGGTGGGATGTTCATCTCTGACCAAAGACTTGTGGCCAATGGGTTTAAAATCAGACTTACTCCAGGTAAATTATTTAAAATATGTTTCCTGCTATAATTCACTGCTAGGCTGTCTGACAACATTTCATTACATTGGGGGATCTCCTGCTGATTTTGTCCTTTTTCAGAGACATGACCAGAACATAATTTTATTTTAACAGAGCGATCCCCCCCCAAAAATTAAAAGTTAAATAATATTGACCCCCCCCAGACCAGGGGTTTCATTTATAAAACTGTGCGTGGAATTCTGACTAAAAGTCTCTATGCCAGAAACCCAAAATGTGCATACGGACAAAAATATTCAGACTGTGCGCAGGCACACCTTAACGCACTTTGTGATTGATAGATCTCACTGTGAGCACCATAAAGCAAAATTTTGTGAAAAAAAGAGGTGGAAATACTGGAAAGACTATATTATTTGGAGGCCATAGCAGTGGCATAACGAATTACAGAAAGATGATTGAGTAACCGCATGTCCGCTCTGTCATGCCCCCACTGTTGGACCTCCCGATTTGAAATGCTATTGAGTCAAATTAAGTCATATTTTTATCCGCTTCTTCCTCACTGTGCCGGCTTCTTTTTCATTGGTGTTCGTGGCTATTTCTTCCAGTCGGCAAAGTGGGCATCCCGGGAGAATCGTCATGTTAGTCCCAGTTCCCATCGATGCTCAAGACTTTATAGATGAGACCCCCGGCATGTGCCCATGAAGCACACAAATTAGTCCTGTCTCTTCAGTAAGAAGCTTGGTCAGATGGAGATAAGAAATAGTAACAAGGTAACAGTCAATCACCCTCACTCCGAAGCTTATGCAAGATTTCACCTCGTGGCCTGAAGATCATTCTGAGAAAAGTGAGGTATCAGCCCAGAATTACACAGGAGAACATTGTTAATGATCTCAAGGGAGTTGGGCTCACAGTCGGCAAGAAAAGGCTCAAAAGGTCCACCTGCTCAAGAATGCACATATACAGTACATGCTCGTCTTAAGTTTGCCACTGAATCATTCAGAGAAGTACTGGACGGGATGTGACGTGGACAGATGAGGTCAAAATGAAGCTCTTTGGCATGAGCTTCACTCACCATAGTTGGAGGCAGAGAAATGCTGAATATGAACCCAAGATCGCGACGTCCACTGTCCGATAGTTACCAAAGGCATACAGCAAAGTCTTTTAACGGGGAAAACTTACAAAATCAGCAAGGGACCATATAATTATTTCCCCCACTTATGCTTGTGCTGCATATTGTCGTTCATGTGCTTTGCTGTTGGTCGTCACTTGCAGGATTAATTTTGATAGAAAATGTGAAAACCGACGAAAACAGGCATGTCACATTGCCAAAATAAAACAAATCTGTGCTGGTAAAAGAAAAAGATCTTCCTCTTCTTTGGTAGTCTGGAAGAAGAATTTTTACAATTTGCACATAATAGAAATTAAATGTTTATACAAGCACTGACACGGACTGGAGGCGCATTCTGACTGGGCGGTTTTAACCATGTGTCACTCTGTCAAGTGTGCCCAAACACATATTGCATAGTGTGAGTGCACCTTAACAAAAACAATAACTGAAGAAAATAGCGTAAATGTTTTTCGTAACAGAATAGCTAATGTCTTGATGACGAAGCCGAGTCAATGAAACATATGTAATATTAAACCATGACACCACGTTACTGAATCATGCACAGACAAAATTCGTCATTATTAGGACTATTTTTCATCTCCCTTGGAAAGACTTCCATGAATGTGAGTTGTTTTTGTTACTGAAGTGGTTCACCACAGTCAACATTGGCACATTGCCTGAGAGCGCGACCTCTCAGTGGGGGTGCAGGTGATCACAATGGTTGCCCTTTGAAAAATTCAAAGAATTTTCATGCAGCACTGCCAACCTCGGGAGAGATGTGTGCCTAACACTGACATTAAGTGCATGAAATCTCAGAATAGTTGTTTCTCTAATATAAATCTGAATGATTAGTGATACAGTATTTCCTCTTTAAATGACAGGTAGTATTTTTTTCACTCGACAAGACGACTTCCTTTCAATCTGCTGGGGCTTCTATTAGTCATTTAACACTCCATTTGGCCCTTCCTTGTTTGCCTTAGTCATCACTCAATCTGTAAATCACAATGTTTATTTATTATTATTTCCTGGAGATAGGATCTACGTCTGCAGCATATTAATCCTTGTTTTCTGCTTGTTTTGGCCAGGCGTCATGTCACCTGAGAGACATCTGGAAGTGACAGCACTGGCAGACTGCGTACCTTTCCTCGGTATAGAGGACCTCAGGGAGATCATGACTGCAGTGCATCACAGGAAGGCCAAGTCTGTGCAGGAGTGCCGGCCACTGAAAGTTTCCAACTACCTACAAGTGAGAGATGTGATGACAATTGTACCCATTGTTTTCTTGTTGAACTAATTGACTAAATTGGGACTCATCTGCACAGAGTGAAGCCGTTCGACTTGCCCGACAGATGCCTGCACATTTGTCAAGGGAGGATGTGGAGGACATCCTTAGACGGATGGAAGAGCAACTTGGTGAGAACAGCCACATCTGTTTCCATGGAAGGCCATTTCTACAACTCCTGTCTGAAATCCCTCATACTGACCAGGAGACTAAGGCACTGCTTAAACCTTTGGGACTATAAAAGTGATGACTATCAAAACAACTACAGTGGAACCTCGGTTAGCGTTTTTTTTTTTTAACATCGAAAATTTACAGGCAAATTTTGCCTCGAGTTGACGTACATTTCCCAGTTAGCGTACAATATGGCGCTTGTCTTGTCTCGATATTAAAACATTGCGTGAGTCCAACTATGTTTGTAATATGTTTTTTTTTCCCCACAAAACGTTCCTTCTAGCATGTTCCTGCTAGCATGGAAACCAGACCTCGAAGTCACTGTCACACATCTCCGTCGCCTTTGTAGTTCTTTGTTAACTAACGCAATTATGCCACAAGGCTCTGCTTTTCTTTTGATCCCGGCTTCCAAATAACCCACAGTGGAGCCTAAAGAAAGTTGTAAGTTCCAGCATTTTGGTAAAGAAGGTGAGAAACACAACGGAAACATAGGCTTCTTGAGACGTCATCTGTACTTCTGTGAAGAAGGTGTCGGACGTTTCGCTCCTCATCCGAAGAGCTTCGTCATTTAAACAAATATACCAGGAATCACCTCTGGAAAAAAAAAATGTAGACAAAACTTCTAACAGCGACTGGACTGCAAAATATGCAATATATCCATTTACCGGAAATGCAATGCAGAAGCCAATGTGTTTACTTTGGAACGATGTACACACTGTTTCAAAGGAATATAACCTGTGGAGGCTCTTTTCAGACGAAACATTGCAACTTTGAAGCAGTCCATCCCCCCGATTATTGGCGGGTGGGGCAGTTCGGGACTTTAGTGACTTGCTACAGTACAGGTAATATGAATCTGTTAACACTGACAAAGGCTACAAACAAATATAGTATATATGTATATATATATATATATATATATATATATATGCATTAAAAAAAAATTGTTAACAATACCATCTGGCCCTTGGACAGATGGTATTGAGGACCACGGCTCTATGGCGTAGATCAGGCCACTCATCTGTCTGTTGAAGAATAGTTCCTTTAACTAACTTGGCTTGAGAGTGACGTGATTTGTGGAAAACGAGGAAGTGAGCACAGTGTAGACATGTACATGGCACATGTAGAAGAGGTCATTCGGCTGCTGGACTTGAGTGTTGTTTTTGTCGTAGATTACGACAGACAACCTATTACAGTTTGTCAAGAAATCTTCTTAAAAAAAAAATCAGCAGTCATTCGTTTCTGTCGGGACATTACAGTATGAATAAATTCCACCGTTTTAAACTCTATGACGACTCTCTTTTCACTTAGTACACCATTTAGCTGAGGTATATTGTATCATTAGGGCGTACTCACACTAGGATAATCGTACCGTGCTTGGACCCACTTCATACCTGAAGTCCGGCACATTTGCCTAGTGTGAGTGCACTGATCCACCCCCAGGCGCAGCAGGCTTCCCATCCTCTGGCACGATTTGGAAGAGGTAGTCTCGGGCCCTTTACGATTCCATTCACATGCACACATTGTAGCAGTAGGAGTTCTGGAATGCCTTTATTGTGATTGCTCCTCACAGGTTATTCATGATAACTGACACAATTCATCCATCCATTCATCCATTTTTTATACCGCTTGTCCTCATTAGGATCATGGGTGAGCTGGAGCCTATCCCAGCTGACTTCACACCATGCATATTTTTTAAATGTGGGAGGAAACCGGAGTACCCAGAGAAATTCCCCACACCCACAGAGAAAATGCAAACTCCACACAGAGGTGCAAACCACACGGTCATCGTGCGGGCCCGACACAAAGACTTAACATCATACCAAGACATTCTTTGTAAAAATGTATACACAGCAGCAGACGTGGGCAACCCCCATGTAGTCAGAATGGTACAATCTTGATCACGTTATTTTTATATGATGTGATTTGACGGTGAGCTTAATAGTCTATTCAGACTCCTCCAAATGGAATAGTTGACTATTCTAAGACACCCTGTGTATATATGTACACATACTGTATATAGTGTATATCGCGGGGGCATGCTGGAGCCTATCCCAGCTGACTTCGGGCAACAGGCGGGGTACACCCTGGACTGGTCGCCAGCCAATCGCAGGGCACATATAGACAAACAACCATTCACACTCACAGTCATACCTATGGACAATTTAGAGTCGCCAATTAACCTCACCTGCATGTTTTTGGGAATGTGAGAGGAAGTACCCGGAGAAAACCTACGCGACACACGGGGAGAACATGCAAACTCCACACAGAATTGCCCAGGTCCCAGGTCTTCCCGATCTCCAGACTGTTCCTGTATTGGCCAACGTGCTAACCACTAGACCACTGTGCGTATACAGTATATACAGTGTATATATATATATATATATATATATATATAAATATATATATATATATATATATAAATATTCAATTCATTCAGATCTAGGATGTTATTTTAGTGTTCCCTTTATTTTTTTGAGCAGTATTATATATCTATACATATACATTTATATTTATGTATGTACTGTATGTACTGTATGTGTATATGCGCAGGCCAGTGGGGCCCAGTAGAGGAGGGGAAATCACACCCAGTCCAGCAGACTATGAACAGCCTAGTGTGAGTATGCCCTGAATATACACAATTTAGAGTTCAGCCAAAACTTTCTAAAAAAAAATTTTTTTAAAAAGTATGCCTTTAAAAGGTGAACAAAAAAATGGGTCTGGAGCAGAATCATCTCTTCAAATCTCCCAAGACATTAGCCATTAATAAGTCAACAATACTAACAAAAGACTCACAAGCCACGGAGATATGACGTGTGAGATGTGGCAGCCCCATAAGTCTGATCCTTCAATTAGCGCCAGCTGTCAGTCCCATACTGTAATATGGACAGATGCTTGGTTACGACCCCAGGCTGCGTAAATGCTTGCACTGTAATTTCAACCTCTTACTTGAAAATGACACTTGATTTAGACTTGCAGGCTAATCATTCTGTTTAGTTTGGCTGCTGGAACCAAGTAAAATGAAAAATTAGAATACACTGAATTGATTTTAACATTGAAAGGATAGCCCAGTGACAGGAATATTGTGTTTTCTTAGCCATAGAGTGCATAACTGCTTTCAGAATGGATCGTTGGTGATCATCCATCCATTTTCTATGCCGCTTCTCCTCATAAGGGTGGCAGGGGTATGATGGAGCCTATCCCAGCTGACTTTGGCCGACAGGCAGGGTCGCCAGCCAATGGCAGGACACATATAGACATACACACTTACATTCATACCTATGGACAATTTAGAGTCTCCATTGAAGCTAACATGCATGTTTTTGGAATGTGGGAGGAAACCAGAGTACCTGGAGAAAATCCACGCACGGAAATGCCCAACGAAGATTCGAACCCCGGTCTTCCCGATTTCCTGACTGTGATTCTGGCCAACATGCTAACCACTAGACCACCGTGCGGCCCCGTTGGTGATCGGTGTGTGGAAATTAGTCACTTGTTAACTTGTTAACTTTCCCCCAAAAGTAATTGAATTAGTAACAGAATTACTGCTTCGTAAATGTAATTAGTTACCAGGGAAGGCAATTATTGTGGCTTATTTGGAAAAACCTTCAAATATGTAAAATAATTTTGAGCGGGCTTCACGGGCCAGTTGCATCGAGGGGTGGCGTGTGTTGTTGAGAGGTGTTTCATGAGATGAAAGTTTGTGGGATGTAGTGGACACTTCGCGTGTATGTTCTTGCCTTTTTTATCAACGACCTTGAGTAGTGCCTGGACCTCCGTCCTCGCAGCAGGTTTCTCAGCCACAGAGATGTGTGTTGTTTGTTGGCTGTTGTATTGTTATCTAGTTGTTAAATGGTTGTTATACTTTGCATTCACTTCCACTTCTCCTCAAGTGGGAATTTCCACTATAATTTCCACTATATAGTCAGCAATTGATTCACCATCGTTTTGGTTCCTTTTCTGGAACCTGAATCTCTCCGCAATTGCGATGGGTGTTGGTTTATAGAGCTCGCTCAGTGGGGTGCACAGCTGCAGGTACGTCTTTGTGCGTGGCTTTTTCAAAAGTCTGTATGTGTCAGCTCCTGTTACTGCAAGGAACACACTGACCTTCTTGTCAGCAGGCACATCATTTGCACTCATCCACATGTCCAGTCTTTCCAAGTAAGACTCTAAATCTCCCGCACAGGGAAAACATGCAAACTCAACACAGATCCGAACCCAGATCTGCTGACTGTGTGGCCAACATGCTAACCACTAGACCACCATGCGGCTGGTTATCCATCACTATGAATACTAAAAAGAAAAGTCTTAAATGAAAATAGAGTTTGATTCAGAATGCACATATTCTTTTGCCTTCACTGCCAGTGATGCTGGATTAACCGTGTGCGTACCCGTGTGGCAAGAAACAACCCTTACAAATAAATGTAACGTTTAAAGGCATTTCCAAAGCAAACACTCAGCTTTTTCTGAAAAGTACCCAACTGCAGATGGGCATAAGAGAGCAATTCTGGAACTACAACAGAAGGCTGAGCAGAGCGAACGCTCCAAACTCAACTAAAGCTGCTAGTCGGGCTACGTTGGAGATCGGAAGGAGGCGGAGGCCGGGCACAGAGAGAGAATGCATGAAAGAATCGTTCATCAAAATATCAGCGCATCTATTCTCCCAATTAAAAAATAAAAATAAACAGGAAATGATTCAGAAGAGTAAAGAAATGCCTCTCTGCAAAGAGTCAAGGACAGGGACAGTCCACTGAAACGTCAACTTAAAGACAACAGAGAAAGACGAAACACAAACAAAATGCTAGCGTAGTTGTTCAGAAGTGACACAGACGATGAAGGATTGAATGTATTCTGTGGTGTGGAATGAGATCAGGGTTTTGCCTATTTTAACAACTAAACTTAGTTGAAGCCTCCTAGCTCCTAATACCTGTGACTAAACTCATTGGACAATGGATCACACCATCATGTCACCTTCTGTTCAATATGTTAGACCTCAGTCACATACACAAACAGTGTCAGGCAGGAATACATTTGAAAATATAATGTGCAAGACAAAGGAGGTGAATTAAGATATCATTTATTGTCATATGCACAGCAGGGAAATACGTTTTATGGGACAGTAGGTTTAAATTACACGCTACTTTTTTAAATGTATTGATGACTATATTTGGAATTATCTTTCTTCAAGTTCACAGCCCCAGCTCAGATTTAATACCACCCAGTGGACTCATGTAGACTGTTAATTTTTGTAAAAAAAAAAAAAAAAAAAAAAAAAGAAGATGCCCTGAAGACCGAATGCAGCGACATTCTCTTCAAATAATGAATTCATTGATGCTCCTATGTACTTACCATGAAACATTTCCGTTCCTAAATCCTAATTACTAATAACTTTTCTGTAGTAAGCCTGGTTTCTTAAATATACATTACATGTGAGTACAGGGAATCCCCCACTCTATTGTACAGAATATGGTCACACGGACTTGTCACTCACTACCCTCCCCTAAGAATCCCTCCAAAGGAAAAAGTGAAATCTGATTGCTTACCTTATAATAATAATAATATAGTCAGGCCAGTGAAAGGTCAACCCTCACCATGTGTCTTGTTTTACGCGAGAGGAGCCTCCCACATATAGCGCTAGTATCGATGCAGGGTAGATGGTAGGCAAAGTGCCCGTTGGAAGGGAATACATAGCGATGAGGACCTCTGGCCTCCCCTAAGCTTTCCATCCCTCACTCCAGCATGAAGTCTTGTGTGAAACTTGTCACTCTTGTAAACACGCGCCACAGTTTCTTGTGTCACGAAATGTATGCAGCAGCAGAATTTGCTCTGCACTTGCTACTCTTATCGCCCAAGGGGCATATCAGCGTAATTGGGGAGGATTAACTATTTAAAAGGTCAACAGAGTGCCTTTGCCAGCTGTCTTTTACACCACCTGTTGTTTGAACAGACTTGGTGGATGCAATAACGATTGCAAGATGCAAAATATGTCCACTTTGATGTAAGAACACTTACAATATCTTAAAGATGCAAAGCTCCTGTTACTGCCCTTACAGAGCTCCTCGCGCTCCCTGTGTTGCATTCAGCACCCAGTGTAACTGTAGACCTCTTTCACAACCCAACAGTAATCGGACTCTTTACCAGAGACATTACATCTAAAATAAATATCTGTGAACTATATTTAACCCCTTTTGCCACTATTTTTGGAGCTGCGATTAGCAATGCAGCAAAGCGTGCTTTTGCCTGTGTGCAGTAAACTGTTTAGACATTTTTGGAATGTAGAAAACACCACTATGACATAACATGAGATAACCATACGTTTTACTGGGGAAGGAATTTCGTATCCAGCATTTTTCAAGCCAGTTTTACAGTGGACGACATTGAATGTATGTTTTTCTGTTCATCAAAGAATGATAGAAATCATTCTGACTACCATCATGTGTGTCTGTCCTGTAAGAAAAAGCCTTTACTGCTTTCCTTGCCTTTTGCTCTCCAGCTGTGATAACGTCTGGACAAACATTGGATATTGTGACATGAAAAACTGTATCGAGAGGCGTCAGCAAACATGAATCATCACCCGCTCACGTTCAAAGCCAGATTTCTTTAGAAAGCCTTTGGAAACTCAGGGATCGATTTTGCATTGGACAAGCAACGCAGATTAGAAGAGATTAGCATCCACAACGCAAAGGGAATGGAAAATCGAGGGATATTGAAAGACCTCATTAATGCAACCTGCTTTTTAGCTCAACAGGAGCTGGCATTTTGTGGTAATGAGAGCACAAGCTCTTTTAAACGATGCAGCTATGTAGATATGACATGCCTTTGCCGGGAATGAGAGGTTAGCTGCACATTTAAAAACAGCTACTGTTTTCTGGCATATCAAATAGAATGCAGAATGATTTAATTGAAGCAGTCGGTGATGTGATCAGAAATTATGTCAAAACGGAGACTAATGCAGCATCCTTTGTTGCCGTAGAAGCAGATGAGCCTACCCATGTCACAATCAAAGAACACATTTCAGTCATTTTGGGCTAGGTGGCTTTAAAAAGTGATGCCTGTTAATTGAAGGAGGCATTTCTGGGCTTCGATCATCGACGAGCCCCCACCGCAGGTGCGTACATCTTGGGAGTGTTTGAGAAATTCAATCATATGACAGGGCTGCCATGTTGGCATCAGAGACTAATGGGATGCAGGCCAAAATGAAAGAGAATGTGCCGGAGGCGATGATTTCTCACTGCTGCGCACACAAACTTAACCTGGTGCTGATGTAGTCAGCAAAATGCGTGTCTGAGAAGAAATTTCTTTTTAGAAGTTGAGGGACGAGGGGCGTATTTCAGCAAGTCCACAAAATGCACCCGCTTATTGGACGATGTTGTGAAGCGACGTTTACCAAGAGCAGCGCCCACTAGATAGAACTCAGCATCGTGACACTCGAATGATGGCTGAAGGATATGATACGTGGCAGTCAAAATCATCAACATGCTTTTTGATTATGGCACATGAGGGTATTTTTCATTTACACTGTTGTCCTTTTTAAGGTGCTGCAAAACTAAGTCACGGACATTGAATTCTGTTGTGCACAAATCCGTGGAAGCTGCAGTCATTGGACACAAGAGAGACATTCTTTGACACGTTCAATGAGAGGTTTGATCAGAAATGAACCACGCTTGATGGATGGTGGAAAATGTCAACAGTCAATCAGGGATGACGGGAAAAGAATCTTTGATCAGATTGTGAACATCACCAGACATAAACATTATTTAGCATGTTCGGGGTTAGATGAAGGAGGCTTGGAAGATGAAACCAAAGAGTCCTGATAAAGTCCGGGGGTTCTTTGCCATTCCGGATGTATTTATCAATGAGTTACTTGAGTAATTGCTGAGACACTATGGATGGATTCCTCCAAGCTCATGTTTTTGTAGCATGTTTGGTGTTTTCAAAGGAAAATATAACTTCTACTGTACATTGTTTTGGTATGCGACAAGACTTTTGTCCAAGTACAATCTGACCTTTCTAGCCTGACCTTCCTAATTACAGTAAATGATAAAACACAATGAATGATACAAGACTTTATTTTGCTATAATAAGCATAATCTGGGGGCTTTTCCCTTTCATATAAGCTATTTCTGAATCCCAATGAGCAACTAAAAGTGAAGTTATTCTTTAGTGTTGATAATTAATTTGACATATAAATGATCGCTACACCTACATATGTAGAAGAGATGCGTGTTGACAATTTAGCGACGTGGTCGCTATATTTAGCGAGTACGGGTGTGCATTAAAAGGGAACTTCAGGAAGGGTTTCTTGCTCTACCGAACACACATCCGATCGTACGTATCATCGTCCAATGACAGTCTGAAAGCTGCATAAACCCCTCCACAATGCAGCCCAGCCCTTGCAGCGACAGGATCAAGAGGGTAGAGCTTGGACACACTCCTCTGTCACCTGGCAAAGACTTGCCGTCCTGGCGGAACCAAGACAATATATCTCGCCAAATACATATGGGTGTCCAAAGTGTCGCCCAGGGGCCATCTGTGGAACGTGGCTCATTGCAGAAATAAAATAAACAAAAAAACACCAAAAGGGGACAAATACAGGAAAAAGGCATAATGGAGCTAGGAAAAGCTAAAATGTTGATACTAATAACTAATAAAAACACAAAAATCTGACTTTAGGTTTGACAAATGAATTGCGTGTGAGAAAATACATGTCACAAGCGCCATTTCCGCAACTTTACGGAGTGAAAGATGACGTATTCAGGAAAATATTGCATGACAGTACTATGATATTTATTCTTATTACATATTATCATAACATTAATTAGTCATTACGACTTCTTGTCGTTTGTGATATTACATTCATCCGTGGTCAGAGTGTAGCATATCATCTGGAGACAGGAGCTTTCCAAAATCTGCCCTCTCTTGGCCTCTTTTGAGGAACATCTATTCTTCAACGCTGTCAGTGTTCTCCCTGGAGAGACGCTGTTTTGTGGCCTTGAACCCTGGATGACCTGGGGCCACAAGTTTGGAGGGGTCAGTTTAACCCCTCTGTGCAAACAAACACTAACGGTGAGGGATATTGTAAACATGTCGGGAGTGGACATCAACTGATAGTGGCAGAATGAAGTCATTAATCATAAGATGGCTTCCCACAGGTGACTGTCAGTTTTAATGTAGGAATAGTGATTCCTCATCGCTAAGTGAAAAAGCAAACAGAGAGCAGACGGGAAGAATAAATCACTCCAGAGGTGAAGACAGGGAGCGTTCAACAGCTCGCCATCTGGCCGTTATCATGTCCTGGGTTTATTTTATTGCTTTTCATTACTTTCCGTAGACCCAGGAGGGATTTAAACAAACAAGCTATCAGTCTGGCCTCACGCTCTTCTGCTGCTAGCCTTAAGTAGTCGCAATGTGCATCAGGAGAGCATGCCCCGAAATTTTAAAGATGTTTGTGAAAAGCCAACTTCCTTTGTGCTGGCCAAAAGTGTTCTACTCCAGGTCCCTGTGGCAATAACGGCTACGATCATTGTAATGACATTAATTTGATCAAATGTCTTACATATTTGACCCTCAAAAGCAGGAAAAGATAGTAAAGACAGCAACAACGAACCTTTACTTCACAGAGATGCAATACAAGAGCAACATTCAACATAACAATAAATGATCAATCACACTTTGTAACAGCAGGAGCATGCATGCCAAACAACGTCACGCAATATTTGGAGCCTAATCACCAAATCATTCAAAGTAACCTCAGAAACCTGGTTCGATGCTGGAAAAGGAATGGATTTTGAACTGGGAGGATTTGAACTGAACTACATCAGCAGACCCAACAACACTTTGTATAGCCATGTGACCAGGAAGACTCTGAAGCACCAAGACAACTTCTTGAAAGGTCTCTAAGTCTCTCTTAAAATGCTGATATTTAAACCTTTTCCGTCACCTGTGTGTGACGTCCTAAAATCACGAACTTGCACAACTTTCCCATGGTGGCACAAAACCGGGGAAGTTTAAAACAACCAAGCCTCATTGCGCATAAGGAACAGCATCACAGAAAGCGGCATGGGGATTCTTGCAAGACCACCGCTCCCTGAGGCCCCCGATGCTGTTCAGGTGGACTAATTTGAGCCATTTCAAGAAGCAGTAAAAACAGTTGATATTTACAAAGTCTGTTCATCTATTCAGCGTACAAAGTCAAGTAACAGCTATTTGTTTACTTACTGATATTGTTTGTTTATATAGTTTTATCTCGACTATACTGTATTCCGGAATTATCCATTCACCACATAACGTGTAAGTTTTACTTCTGTATTCCTATCTATTCTCATTCTCTAATTGTTTAACTAAACTATTATTCTATTATCATCCATTACTGTTCAAAGTCTACTTTTGCTCCCTTTTTTTATTTTATTCTTTTTTCTATTTACTTACTATTTATTTTCTTATGTATCTACTATATTATTAATTGATATTCTGATCGTCATCCATCACTACTATTATCTCTGATTGCTTTTCATCTAAACTGCTGCATTTAAACACAGGAGGTGGACAACTATCAGTGATTACACTGATAGTAGTGATTACACTCCTTGTCGGACATGTTGAACCGGGCAATGTAAACATGCAGCGTACTGCTATGTTCAAAGTCAACATGACCATGACCATTACTGTATTGTTCTGCAAGTGTTCTTCATCTCTCCATTAATAAAACCGAATAAGCTATTCATCCTTTTCACTATGATAAGAACTGGTGCATGTTAAACACAGGAGGTGAACGATAATCAGTAATTGCTGAAAAAATGGAGGTGGGTTTGGATTGAATAAGCTCTGCTTCTTCCTACTCTTTTTCGGACATGTTGAATTGTAGCCCATCCATCACTTCTTGTAAACCCGCTGTGGTTAAATAAAGCACCTTTTGCCAGGCCCGTTGCGTGCGCTGAAGTTATTCATTTGTCTGGCAAACCTTCGGACTGTAATGACCTCCGCCACGTGTTTAACAACGCCCACTTTCCAGGGTTGCTCCGCCCAGAGCGCATGTCTTGTATGAAGGTGAATAGTGACAGGTTTGCCTAAAGGGGGACAGTTTCAGCTGCGCGGCTTTTCCTTTTTACGCACATAGAAGAATAAGGCCCTATATCATCATCTCTTGGTTGTAATTTACTCGCATGCATAGTAGGGGTGGGGGGAAATAATCGATTCTTAGATGCATCGCGATGCGGACATTGACGATTATTCATCGATTCATAAATGCCGTAAAATCGATGCTGATGGAACAAAAAAATGGGATGAAAAGACGGAAAGCAGAAGTGCCGCCCGGACAGTTTATGGTGGTGCACCTAAGTGTAAGACGCTACCACAATGGCTTAGCGTAAACTCCGACCCGCACCCGCTGGATTTGAAGCGAGCGTCTGGAAGCACTTTGGCTTTCACGTAATTGAAGGTAAAAATGAGCTGGACAACAGCAAGACAACATGCAAGCTTTGTCATACAAGCTTAAAATACTTTGGGAACATGACAAATAATGAGAAACCACATAGCACGTTTCCACCCGAACCAGGAGGAACAACAGCCAGCTGGAGTTGCTGTCAACCAGAGAACCATCGAGCAGGTGATAACTAATTTTCCACCCAACTCGGAAAAGACAAAACGAATCACAAAGTTAATTATTGTGAAGGATTTGTGGCCGTATTCGGTTGTTGAGAAGCAGGGCTTCATGCTTTGTTGCGCACTTTGGAGGCCAGATACAACGTCCCATCGCAGCGTTATTTCACTGACGCTGCAATTGTGAATAAGGGCAGCCTAGTTTTTTGGTTATTCATAATATACTGATGTCTGTAGATTTCTACAGACATTTCTACAGATATTTTGTATGAAAGCTGTTTTTGACTTTGCTATACAGCAAAAATATTATTTTGTCAGAGATTCTATGCTCAGGATTTTGGTTTGAATTGAGAAGTCTATTTATTTGTGAATAATAGCAGGGTTTTTTTATGTTGGTTACTCAGAATATGCTGACGTTTGTTCATATGGCGTACTTTACTTTTCCTGCTGGTTCTGTGCAATGGGAAATATGTTGGTTGATGTAACCTTCCAGTTATGAAAAGATAATGGAAGTAAATTCATCTGTTTCATGTTTATTTTAATTGTGGATCATTACGAATGTGCTTTGTTTTAGTAGTACACAGTGTGTAAAACGACATTTCAGATAGAAAAAAAATTATGCGTGAAAAAAATGACAAATTTGATCACAAAAAAAGATGCATCGATGATCGTTTTATCATCGCATCGCATGCATCGGAATCGCATCAAATCGTGAGGTGTTTTTGGTTGAAGCGTGCCAGTGATGATGCACATTAATGAACATGTTAATGTAACTTATATAGTCTATGGAAGGCTGGGGGAGTCAGTGGGGGATCCTTGGCCTCGTTCATGAGGCTGGTGGCAGACGGGAAGAAACTGTTCTTGTGGCGTGAAGTTCTGGTCCTGATAGACCGAAGCATTGAAATGGTGTGTGACCAGGGTGGGAGGGGTCGGCCGCAATCTTACCTGCACGCTTCAGAGTCCTGGAGGCGTACAGGTCCTGGAGGGAAGGCGGGTTGCAGCCAATCACCTTCTCTAAGCAACGGATGAGACGCTGCAGTCTGCCCTCGTCTTTGTCGGTAGCTGCAGCGAACCGGATGGACAGAATACGATACAGTATATGACTTATTGACGAATATTAGGAAACAGCGATCAATGAGCAATGAATTTTTGAAAACCCGCGATAGATTGAGGAAGTGATGTTCGAACGGTGATGTCGCGAGGGACGAAATGTCTGACCTCTGTGCTTGCCAACAAGCACTAAGCCACGTTTGCATTGGGATCAAATCGTTGGTTTCTCCTCAACCAAATACAAAACAATTCTAAACTTATATTTTATGTTATTTTTGAATATTTTTTTAAAAAATTCTGTTCCTTACACAACCAAATATTAATTTTCCTCACTGTGTAAACAGAATATACACAATATATCCAGGTTCCATACATGCCAGCTCTTTTAATGTTACACAACAAGAATCACGTCCAATAACAGGGTCTCCAGCTGTCTTGGACTACTCTAATAGCCCCTAACATCCTTCTTGCCTGTTCTCTCACTCTCACTTCCTCACCTGTCAGAGGTGGAATGTCGCTGGCAAATGCAATGCCCCAGAGCCCCACCATCAACAGATGTAGTGACGCTCAGTCAAAATGTTTCAAACTAACGAGGAACAAACAAGCAGCTATAAACGGTGCAGGACAGCCTGACTCCGGATTTTAACAGCTCCTAGGAGTGTGAACTGTCATGACTGCTAAAGTGTTTTTCATATATTTGTATTTAGTAAGTTAATAGTCATGTTATTTCATCTAAATATCCCCAAATATTGTCCATCCATCCATCGATTTTTTTAAGAGCCTGCGTCGGGTGACTTCGGGTGTGAATCATGTAAATAAACTGTAAATGTACTCATCAATTACTTCTTTAAAACTACTGCCACACTTAGAAATAGATATCTGAGAGTCAGAATACTAGACAGTATCATGCATATGGGTGAGTCTGCTGAAGGGGTACCAGAGAGGGTGCCATCACTTCAAGGGGCATGACGCACAGGCTGCAAGGACGCTTGTGGCATGGAAAAGTGTGCCACAAAGACGGTGTAATAAATCATACAAAACACTGGAACTTACGTTCCAGCTGCTGTGATTTCCAAAAATATAACGCCTCATTGAGCACCAAACACATGTTGCTGCATCTGAAACATGTACTCCGACAAAGCGTGCACGCGTCACAAATGTAACCAGTGTAGTCCGCACACATTGTAACTAAAATTGAATCACGGAAGAAAATAACGAATGTGACAAAATCAGAAACAGGGTCTGGTGTCCATGATGCGTGCTACGTTCAAGATTTCTATTTATTCTAATCAATACACTTTGGGGAACTCTTTTTTTCCATCATACTTCTGCGGAAGGCGAAGTGTGTTACACATGTGCTAACTAACAATGCTTTGAAGAACACGGAGTTTGAGGCGGGGTCCACACTAGCTTTGTGTTACATTCAAGCTACGGATATGGAGCCTGTTTGTGGCCATTTAAAGTAACTTTAAAGCATTTATAGTGATAGATGTACTGTAGATAATAGGGCGATATATATTCAAGTGATTACATTATTTTAATATTCAGGTTACCGTAGTTCGACAAAGCTGCACA
The DNA here is from genome assembly GCF_027744805.1 of Dunckerocampus dactyliophorus. Taxonomy (NCBI): domain Eukaryota; kingdom Metazoa; phylum Chordata; class Actinopteri; order Syngnathiformes; family Syngnathidae; genus Dunckerocampus; species Dunckerocampus dactyliophorus. The sequence continues at coordinate 24,000,664 of NC_072827.1, forward strand.
GGAAATGAATGAAATGATTTACAAAATAATGTCAAAATATTTTTTTTTCAAAATCTTTGACTTAACGCTCATTTATTTACTCCAAAGTGCAAATCCACCATTCACCAAAAAATAATAAGTAAATAAATTAGAGCAGCTATTTATGTACCTAAGTGTTACCATTGAGATTTCGGTAAACGGTGCCCTGCTGTCCTAAAATATGTATACCAAATATACCAAAATGTGACATTTTAAGTTTTTCTTCATAAACTGAAACATAACAAGTGATTTTTTTTTATTCTAATGTGCAAACTGGTTAGAAAACAGCTTTGATTTGTGCTTGCTATGTCACACTTCCGGTACCCCTTTCAGTATGAACGACCAAAACCAAAGTGAAACTGTTTCTGACCTTCTCGTGGTGACATTTTGTGGTTATACTTTTTTTTTTTGACAAACCCTGCTGAAACAGTTTCATATTTGATATTACACAGGCATTTGTCACTAAACAGCTCAGGAATGAATGGCTACCTCACGGTTTATAACATAGTAGTATCTGTACGTTGGCCTGCTTTGAGTACGTAAACTATGCTCGACTTATGTTATGTTTGTTGTCAGCTAATAAGAACAACTTGGCTAAGTTTAGCTACTAATAATGAACAGAGTAAAATGGCTTTTTAATGTATTTGTACGTTCTATTGGTGATGATGTGCAAGCAAGGGCAATGTAACCGTTTTCAAAGTAGCTGAGTTGGCAATATGAATCCTCTTACGACAGCATTACATATCACCAGCCTGCACTTGCATGTCTTGCATCATTGCTAAAGATGGTAGAATCTAAAAATGTTCCTCGATGAAAAGACATTTTGTGGATCCACTCCACTTGACGTCTGCTCTCGGCTGGGCCGTGGCTCTCTTCCAGCACTCAGCAGGAAAGGAAGTGGCTCTCTGGGCCATTGCTCAATTCGCCATCTACTGGGCGGAAGTCAGCTCTCAATGAGGCTGCCAGCCGAAGAGGTCATGCTGTCAGAGCACACTAGAGTTCACATCCTCTCATTAGATTGCAATACTCTCAACATCCCTCAGCGGAAAATGAATAGCTGAGTCATGGAAATAGCGCCCCTGACGAAGGTTTATGGTGGGCCTGGGCACATGGAATCGCGTAGGTTGAACGTGTGCGTTGTCATTTTAACTCTCTGCTTACTCACACCGCGTTTGTCTGTGTCATTTATCAGTTTACAACATGTGTTGAAGACATAAAGATTCTCAGCTGCTGAGGCGTGATGGGGCTCTCAGCTTCCCTCAAGTAAAACAGGCCAAGTTATTGGTTGAGAGCCCCTACGAATAAAGTCAAACAACACGTAAATGTAAAATAATGATTATAGAGTATATCATATCCAGACTTCTAGAGGGTACAAAATCCAGGCATGCATCATTTTGGACATTCAAAGCTCAGATGGACAGAATGCTACTCAAACAGGACAAAAGTCATCAAACAAGCTATAAACTTTATTTGCTGAAATAGTTATACAGAGTTGCTGCATCACGTCTGCTGTCTTGTTAGACTGTACTTTATTCATTTTCACAAAAGTGGTTAAGAAAAGCAACTCCTAATGGAAACAAAGGCATATGTACACATTACAAACATATCAAAATCAGTTTTTACAACAAGTTTTTGGTAGCAACCAATTCTTTCTATTGGTGTGCCATAGTGCAAACTGCATCGTACAGATTATTACGTCCGCATTCATACACACTGACAATCTATTCCTATCTTTAACACTGCATTCCTTGTGCCTTCAGTTCAAGTTCTTTGACGCTGTGAATAGGACTTTACGACCACAATACATGTGAGCGATGAACACATGATTTTCTTCTCGACGGTTAAAACAAATGAGCCAGAAAGCTCTTTGGCTTTGAGGAGCATTTGGACTCCTTAAGTTGAGGGTTGAGTGCTTTTGGGTGGGTGAAAGGGAGAAACACTTTTAAGCGCAGACCGTTGAGTCAAAGAACTGATCGTTTCTGTCTACATTCACTTGTGTGTGTGTGTGTGTGTGTGTGTGTGTGTGTGTGTGTGTGTGCGTGCACGTGTTTCTGCATCTACGTTCCATTAAGCCTGTATGGCTAACATTTCACCGGAGAAGAGAAAGAAGCTACAGTATGCCACATGTAAAAGCTTATTGGGACCTCTAGTGTGGTTCTATTGCACTGTGTTCTGCAGGAAAGTACTGGAATTGGCGTTTGGATCAAAAAGTCTGTGGTGAAGGCCCCTAAATCCTGCCTCCCTCGTCAGGCTTTGCGTGGCGGCTCAAGAGCACCCACAACGGTCCACCACCATGGAGGGGATCTTGCCGTAGATGATCTGCTCTTTGCGGTTAAAGTAGAGCATGTTGATGGGTGACATCTTGGTGGGGGTACAGCAGGGGCCCGCGTTCCCTCTGGGGTTCGCTTTGTTCACAAGGTGGGTGTGCGGGTACTTCTGCAGATGCATGTACTCACACTCCCCTGAGCAGTAATTGGCCTTGTAACGCTTCGGCGCGATAATCCAGTCCCAGCCGAAGTCTTCAAAGTCTACTGTGAGCGGATAACGGCAGCATCTGGACTCTGGAGAGTTCTCATCACAGTCCAGGCCTGAGTCTCTCTTCACACGTTTGGGGCCTTCTGAGAGCTTCACCTCCATGAACGGTTGCTGCAATGAGAGCGTGTGTGCACTTGTAAATAGTTCACGAAAAGCACGTCACCAAGCACACGTGGCTAATATGCTGAAGTCTGATGCCCCCCGCTTCTGTCAGCTGGTGTACAAACATGGCATAATAATATTATGAAACTTTGATTTCAAGAAATTCAATCAAAGGACGCCTGGTTGAACACAGCTCTTGAGCGCCCTAATTGCCTGAAAGCGTGTTCTTCGTGTCTGAGCTGCCATTGATAGTTGCAGTGTTCGCTGCAGGCAATTAGTCTGATTTGCACAACCGCACACAAAACTTTAAGGAATGCGGGCCTGTTGAACTTATTACCTACGAAACCAAAGCACTCGACTGATTTTGAGCGCATTCGGCGCTTGGCATCAGTCCAGGTGTCCGGTAAGTGTTTGTGGAGTAACAACTTTCAGAAGTGCATGAATGCTTCGTCGCCTGCTGACTGTGCAATGTGTCAGACGCGTCTCTGCAACCGGAAACCTCAAGAGCAGAGACCCAACATGGGTTGTGGGTCACTTTTTACCGGGTCGCGGATCATCATTACTGTATGCTATTTTATTGCTCAACACGCACGCCCGCGGATTCTTGGCAAATTGTTTTCAATGCATGTCTTCTTTCTCATTTGGGCCTCAAGCTAAGCTGCACACTCTCGCACACTGAATCTCAGCTAGATAGACACACAAACGTATATATGACATATATACATATCCAAACGTATGTATGACATATATACATATACATGTAGAGTATAGATACGTATATATACTGTATATATACATATACATGTAGAGTATAGATACATATATATATACTGTATATATACATACGCATGTAGAGTATAGATATATGTATATACTGTATATATACATATACATGTAGAGTATAGATACATGTATATACTGTATACATACATATACATGTAGAGTATAGATACATATATATACTGTATACATGTAGAGTATAGATACATGTATATACTGTATACATACATATACATGTAGAGTATAGATACATATATATACTGTATATATACATATACATGTAGAGTATAGATACATATATATACTGTATACATGTAGAGTATAGATACATATATATACTGTATATATACATATACATGTAGAGTATAGATACATATATATACTGTATATATACATATACATGTAGAGTATAGATACAAGTATATACTGTATACATACATATACATGTAGAGTATAGATACATACATATATATGGAGAGAAAGGGAGTGAGAGAGAGAGAGAGATTTTAAAACGTGCATATAAAATAAAACTCATAAATGAAACGTATCAGTCTCGTGATCCTTAGCATGTGTCTGACTTCCTGTTCCCGCCAACTCAACACTCAGGCTATGTTCATGCGACCTGGATCAGATTCGTTTTTTGTTCATGTCAGTGTGAGCAGCACAATTGCGATTGTTTTCAAATGCGACTCAGGCCTCGTTCGTATGCAGATGAGAACACCATATGTATCGGTCAGGTCGTACATATCCGACATATACGCCATCGAAAGGCGTGGTTTATGGTGCAAGACTCGGATGAAGGTAGGAAATGTTGTTCTTCTCATCTGAAAGTAATTTTTAAAAGGTGTCTCATCAGTGTTCTTTCTTCTTAATCTCCTACATGGAATCATCTGGTTGAGGAAATATTGACTCCCACTGCACTCCCACTACTTTCACACAGCAGGGCGTGATGCGCAATTCGGATTTTTTCGTTGAAATGCGATTTTTTTATGTGTTCATTCACATCACCCCAAAAAATGCAACTTGTTAACGTGAACGCAAAGCGTCCGGGAACTAACGTGCATAAAGTCCTTGAATCAAATCCTTGAATCGACACAAACGCGGGTCGATACTAAATTAGCGATACTTCCGACACAAGTTCTTCATGCTCTGAAGTCGATTCTCAACTCAAAATGTTGATACTTTTGATACTTCAGATGTGATTTTGTCCTTTGTTTTTTCTGATGTTGTATATTAGCTTGGCTATACTGTAAATCACCCTGCTACCTCAATATAGGTTTTAGGGTTTAAAATAAACCAATAAACTGCGACTGGCTGGTGACCAGTCAAGGGTGTACCTCCCATCTCGCCCAAAGTCAGCTGGGATAGGCTCCAGCATGCCCCGGCGACCCCAGTGAGGGCAAGCGGCATAGAAAATGGACGGATGGATGAATAAATCAATAAATTACTATGATGTCTTGATTCTTTATGCTATGATTTGAAATACCATACACTAGTTTTTAACACATCAGGTGCATTTGCGCAAAATATCGCCGATACCAGCCTCAATTTTTACCCAGTATCGGATCGGAAATGAAATCAGTGGTATGGCACAACACTGGAGCACACACTGCAACATTCTTTACTTCCGTAACGTCATGCTTTAGCGCTTTAGTGCATGCACGTTAGTTCCCGGACGCTTTGCGTTCACGTTAACGAGTTGCATTTTTTTGGGTGATGTGAACGAACACATAAAAAAATCGCATTTCAACGAAAAAATCCGAATTGCGCATCACGCCCTGCTGTGTGAAAGTACCTTATATCTAGCCTTGTGGGTGTGGCTGGAATGTCAGCTTTTTTATTTATTGACCTATTGAACAATTATTATTGAGCTCTATTTAAATTCAGCCTGGCAACAAGTGGCTGGGCACGTGTGTGATGTGTAAGCTGTGCCATTTTTATGATGGAAAAAGGTGCTATAACACTCTCTCGCTATGTGATGTCTTTTTTTCTAATTCTTCCTCCAAAAGCATCGTTTTTTCAACGGAAATTAAACATCCATTCATTTGCTATATGAAAGCCTAGAGTCGTTTTTCATGACATGGTGGAGGTGAGAACTTTATGGCCCTGGACAGACCAGTACGTCAGATGGAAATCACTCGAAAAACAGGCCGATAAGGACTAGGCTAGGACATCACAAATACCGACTCCAACGCAAGACCCTCCCCTACCATGCAAGCGTTGGTGCCCAACGAAGTTTTTTAAATGTAAAACTACATTTCTCCCAGATAGATAGATAGATAGATAGATAGACAGATAGACAGATAGACAAACAGACAGACAGATAGATAGATCGATCGCTCACCAGTCCTTCTACTCCTGGCTCAGCGGATGTCACGGCCAAATCATTCCCTCTGTTGTCATAAGCGTTTATCTCGATGCCCCAGTTGGTCTCCGGCTGACGCAGCCACACGGTCAGCACTTGTTTGACGTCTATACTTTGCCAAGAGCTAACTCCAGCATTCACGTCGATCTTCAACGAGCGGATCCTTATGTGCCTGTTGCCGTCCGAAACCGGCATCAGTCTGGAGATTTGCAGGAAGACGGTGGTGGCCTCGTCAGCGGGACGCAGGTGGACCCACAGCTGAGCCCGGAACACGCGGCTGGCTTGGAACTTTTGGGTGAAGGAGAAAAAACAGCATTTTGGCTCTCCCTTTACTTGGACGACCGTCGCAGCTGGAGGGAGAAAGGAAGGAAAGAAAAAAAGGCGTGCTTGAAAGTGAGATAAATCTCCAAAGTCAAGTTAAATGCTGATTCACAAAGCAGCTCCTTGCTAATGACCACGCGCACAGCCTGTTGTCATCCATTCTGAAATGTGACGGCAGGCGTTTAAATGTGCCTTTATTCCTTTAAATACCTAGACAAGAGCGTCACGTCGCCCTGTTAACCTGATAAAACCATACAGAAGTTGTCAAAAATATAAGCATATCCGTGCGTAAATCGGCTGTGCTAGCAGCCATGCAATTTAAGCGTCTACAAACAGAGTAAAAACAATTACGTTCAGTAGCCATCATCATTATAGTCTCAGTGACTGCATGCTCGTCGTCCTCCTCCATCACCACATCCTTGTTGTCGTCTCCCAGCACGTCGTACTGGTCGAGAAGCTGCTGCAGCGGCGGCGCTTTAGGCAGGAGCTGCTTCACAACATCTCGGCTAATGTTTGGAGCCTCTTTCATTCGCAGTTTGCTCAGAATTTGAGATTTGATGGCGTTCAGCCGCATGGTTTTGATTTGCTGGCGGACGTCGCAGGTGGAGCACTGCTCGGAGTCTTCCGGGCTGGTGCTGGAAGGCTGCGGGTGCGTCTCGCGGTCACTCAGGGCGACTGGAGCCAAAAAGAACACCAGCAAAGTACAACACAAGGGTAATTGAGACGGACGCATTGTCTCCAACGTGTGGGAAAAGTGTTTAAAAAGGATCCCGCGGTGTGGGTTGGACCAAGTGTTTTGGGTTAATGTCCCACGCTGATCACACTTTATTACTGCGCACGTTTTTATAGTCCAACTTTAGCCTCTTTTGTGGCGTCAAAAAATATGATTGGTTGAGCAGGCAACAATGACTTTTAACCGTGAAAACCTTTCCCCCCTCTGTCAAACCATAAAGGGATTGGGAGCATGTGCTAAACGTGTCCGCAGATGCAGACTGTGGATAGATTTACTTTCTGCGCGGCGATTGTGCAACCAGAGGGACAAACTTGACCTATTATCTATGATCTTGATCTGTGTGACGAGAAGACACACTTCTGATCACGTCACAGAACTCTTCAAGTTGATATGTTAGCCACGTACGGCCTGCAGATACTTCTTACAACCGGACCGGACCGGACCTTGTTAGCTTGGACCAAAACTAAAACGTTGCTTTACGTTTAAAACGTTCACTTGTTATCTCAAATACAGACACCGATACTTTTTATTTGGACATTTTTCAGGCTCGTTGAATGAGTTAGTGATTTTTAACTTTCATTTGCACAGCTATCGCTTGTGTGTTCAGGCCCTAATAAACCGCAGGTGAAAGATTTTAGGCGAACAAAAGCAGGTTTATGTATTTGAACAACACAAATTAAAACACAGATGTTTGTGAACGTAAACAGACGAGAACCAAAACAATATTGATCTCGCTACGCAAGTATCGGTCAGATACCGATAGCGCCAGATGCTATACTGTAGCCATGTTGAATGGTGTTTGCAAAATGAACAACTTTGGAAGCTTTTTACTCAACAACCACCACGTGTGTCAAAAACCTTGATCCTAATTTGCAACCAACCACCGAGACCACGTGGATCAGGATCAAACTTTTTCCAGCGAGGACCAAAACCCCCCAAAAATAAAAAGGATGCAAGGGCCATTTTGATATTTTGTAAAGCAAAAAAAAAAGTGAAAAAGTTTATTATTAGTTTGAACTTTGCTCTTTTTTTCCCGACCATTTTTCCTCTTTTTCCCGAAATATTTCTTACTTTCTTCTTAAGTAATATTTTTACATTTTCCTCTTATAATATTATGACTTTCATCCCATAATATTCTAACTTTTTCCCAACCTAACCTTCCAAAAATTACATCTTTATTTTGTTTATTATTTATTTATTTATTTATTTATTTATTTATTTATTTATTACAAAAAACTGTATTTTGTCTTTTATATTTCATCTCTATGCTACTAAAATGACATTTTTTCCCTCACAATTGTAAAATCATAAAATTGCGACATTGTTTCTCATTAGAATACATTTTTTTCTTAATATTTTGACTTTATTCTCGTAAAATTGCAGCTGTTCTTTCAGCTTTCTTCTCGTAATTGTGATTTCATTCCCATAATATTTTGGTTTTATTTCCGTGACGTTGTAAATTTGTCCACAAACTAAAAAAAATGACAACTCTACCCGTTGTTTTGTTTCTTTCGCATATTTCAACTTTATGAAAATGATTATTATTTTTCCTTGCAATATTACGCTATTCTCATAAAATTTTGACATTTTCTTGTTACATTACAACTTTTTTTCTGAATTATTTTTAGTTTATTCTTTTAAAATTACAGCGGAATTTGTCATTTTTGCTGTTTTTTTTTAGTTGTCTTGTTCAATTATATTCTTACAATGTGCCGCGGGCCACAAATGGCCCCCGGGGCCACACTTTGGACATCCCTGACGTAGATCATGTAATGAGTTAACTGATAACTGATGTCTGATAATCAGAGAATTTGATCTTTCCTGCCTTTTTGAAATGCTCTCAATATAAATGGTTTTAAATGATTGCTTATTCGGCTCCTAGTCACCGTCATAGATGTGGAAATACACTCCTGGAGCCTTATTTATGGGGGCCCGACATTTGGTGCTACGCCCCTGAGTGCTTCATACAACGCGAGGCGCTTCAGCGCAACCTGCATAATGCTCAGATGCGTAATATACGAGTGCCCTCTATTGGACGCCAACTGTAATAGCATGCAATATGTGCCGCAAACAAGCCCACGACTTCTAACACGACACGATAAAACACAAGACGACTTTGGCAAACAAAAAAGGGTTTATTAACCAAATTATTTTTGAACAAGAGTATATGAATACAACAATATAAGGCAATGTAGCAATATCAAAAATAATACAACTGTTCTCATTTATGACATACAATTCATGACATACATCCATCGTCTTCCAGAGTGGGGTCATGGGGGCTGCTACCTAAACCAGTGGTCCCCAACCTTTTTTAGTCAACGGACCAGTTTGTATTCCAACGAGTGACGTGTGGTGAGGTTCATGGCTGGTGAGGCACGGACTCCTTTGGAGTTTATGTTCATATAAGTTGCTCATTAAGAGGATAACCAAAAAAAAAAAAAAGAATAGTTCACTTTGGTAAAAAAATAAAAATAAAATAAATCAGATATTCTTCGACCCATTTATTTATTCTTTTTTAGAAAGTGAAAAACATTTGTGTTCTTTTATTTGTGTCTGAAGTACATGCAGCCTTTCCTTCTCCAGGAAAAGTTCTGATACTTTGTTGTAAAAGTCAGACGACCTCCTGGTGAGTTTGGAGTTATATAATACTCCATCATGGCAGTCAAATTCATTCATTCATTCATTCAGCAGAGCACAAAAATATATTGAATGTATTGGGTTTGAATGTAAAGCCCACAGTTACTAACCCGGACTTTCAGCTGGCTAGTGATTTTAAAGCGGACCAACAAACGGGCACAGTGGTGAAATCAGGCAAGCTTTAAACCTTTAAAGAATAAGCTCAGAGAGGACAAAGCCTTTTCCACTGCTGCTCCTAAAATGTGGATTGATCCCCCCCTCCACCTGAGATAGGCCCCTTGACTTTTGGGCCTTAGCCCATCTTAACACCTATTTTTATTCTTTGGCTTTTCACCCAGCGAGAGACTTTAACTCAATTGTGTTTCTATTGTTGTTGCTTAATTTATTGGTATATATGTTTATGTGTTTATGTTTCTTATGTTCTTATTCTTTCTTGTGTTTCCTTTCTTTTCTTGGGAGTATGAACAGAATAAGATTTTCATTGCATGGTATAACTGCTGTTTTACCATGCACATGACAATAAAACTCTTGAATCTGAATCTGAATCTGAATCTGTATTGTGACTCCTTGTTTTATGATATTTGATACATCTCACCTATTTGTAGGGGTGTCATGATACACTCTGCTCTCGAGACGAGACGATATTTTCACATGACTTTGAAGAAAACTACAATGACAATACACTGTAGACCAGGGGTCACCACCGTGGTGCCCGCGGGCACCAGGTAGCCCCCCACGACCACACGAAGTGCCCGCAAGCCTGCTTTTCATTCAGGTTTTCAGTTAATAATGAAAGAACAGTAGAAAGAAATGCATTCTGAAATACAAAATGTGAGTTGTGGACACCAGCATTTTGTTTTGTTGTTTGGTAAAACAAGCATATTCGCTTTGGTTGGGTTTAAAATAAGCTCTGAAAATAAATGTTACAAAAATGAGTAGCTCTTGGCCATTTTCATTTTGTAAAAGTAGCTCTCACAAGGAAAAACGTTGGTGACCCCTGCTGTAGACCTTGACATGCAGACCTTGACAAAGAATGTATTAGCGGCTGTAGCTGTTACTATTAACCATTTATGTTAACGTGTAGTTACCAGTGGCGGGCAGCGCATTTGGTACCTGTGCCTTCAGTGGGGACTTGACCGGTCAGAATCTTTCTTGGCAGACACTGAAGGCCAGCATTGTTAAAAAAATAAAATAAAATAAAAATAATATACAGTGGTGTGAAAAAAATGTTTGCCCCCTTCCTGATTTCTTATTTTTACGCATGTTTGTCACACTCAAATGTTCCAGATCAGCAAACAAATTGAAATATTAGTCATTGACTGTCATTGACAGTATTGCTTTCGACGCGATTCAGTAAAATAAACCCGTCTCCAGAGAAGAACTGACCGTTTATGTGCAATTTAGCGAAAATAAATGCTGAAACGTCAGCTCTGATGAATTGCAGTATTTTAAAAGTCCGCTAGATGGCGACGCTGCTGCCAGTGCCGTCACTGGCAGGTGGGGCTGAGCGATACTGCAGATGTTTGTATCAATTCGGCACCAAGTCGATACCGATATTTTCTTTTTTCAAATAAAATGTTTCAAGATGTTTGAATGATTTTGCGTCTTAAAAACATAATAAAAACATAAAAACACAAGAAAACGACGTGTGTGTGTTTATCAACCAGCTTGTTTGTAGACAAATGAACGACCTGCATGTATGATCATATAAGACAATGTCACAATATCAAGAAAATAACTTATTCCCCTTTGTAATACTTTGAGTGAAATAAAGACAATAGTGCAAAATAATTAAACAAAAGCAACGACTACTATTGGATCTTATTAAGATCTTTTGGCTTTTTGACACCAAAGCACTCCTGTATCCATGAATTTACTCCCCGAGTTTGTAAATAGGAATATAAAATTTATTTCAACAACACAACACATAAAAACAGATATTTGTGAAAATAAAGACAGAAAACTGATAACTGACATCGATCTGATCACACTAGTATCGAGCTGATACTGATACTACCGTTGGTACCGATGTTTGGATCCTCCTGTTAGGGCGCCGCCTGCACACGCGTGCTGAGTTCAAGTGTTCTGCTGGGTTGTGGCGATGTTCAGTGAGGAGCGACGGCAGATTGTGTGTGTGTGTGTGTGTGTGTGTGTGTGGAGATATCTTCTCTGCTCTGTCGTCTGTTTCGTTCATGTTTTCCCGCCCTGAGTGAGTATGGCCTCGCGGTTTCCGATCCGGCGATCTCAATCTGCTGTTAAGGATCATTGTTATGTTTTTGAACTGCAGGTTCATGAACAAGTCAAGTTCACGCCGCTGCTTTTGTGTTGGAGGAGGCGAGGAGAAGACTTTGCAGCGCTCTGAGGATTACGCTTTGAAGGACCGCGGGTTATTTTTCCTCACAGGAATGGAGAAACAACTTCAAAGTATGTGTGCGAGTGCTGTCATGAGATGTTATTTGTTTACCCAAATCATCCAGTCATAGAACTAAGAAATACTGCAGTTTTGCAGTTTAATTGATGGTGTTTACTATAGTGAAGAAAGGTGATGCTACAGCACCCCAAGTGTTTTTTCCCGCCCAGCTCATGTATCATTCAGTATGCGTGCTGTGAAGATAGAGCATCCTTGTGAATGAAGCACATGTTTGGAGACGGACGTAGCGAAAAAGGAGCTGTCAGCATGACTCAGGCTGCTCGGCTGTTAGTGGAGCAGATGGAAGAAGCAGCTTTACAATCCACTGTTAGCAGTGCATCGCTCCAGACGTCCTTGTGTCATGCAAGCTAAACTAGGCCAAAGGATTGAGCCATAAAACACTCGATGTGCACAAGAGCAGTGTGGCTTTTGAAAAATCACCCTGAGCCACCAGCCTTTAAAGCTCGGGTCACGCAGCTGCCACGGCCACAAATGATTGCGGCCTTTCATCACTCCTCGCCATCTGGTATTTTTAGGTTGTCTGATGTCAAATAATTCACCGTCATCCTCCCTTTTACTTTCCGTGCAGCCCAAGAAAGGAGCGACCGACCGTCTGCATCTGCATCATACACAGACCCACACAGGAATGGGCTTAGCCGGCGTTCGCCTCCAAGCTCCCTCTAAATCACCCTCGCTCTTGTGTAATACTTCCATATGTGGACACTTGGCCATGGGTGAAAGTGGGAGTGGATGACTGGACAGCAGCCGAGCCACAAGTGGAGAATGACGCCCCTTAGGATGAACCTAAACTGCTTTTAGAAGTCAAACCAAAGACCTGCACCCACCCCACAGTAAATCTATGCACCATCCTCCAGAGTATGGGGTGTGTCAAATCCAAGAGGAGCACCTCTGTGGACCAAGATGTGAAAGAGGATGGTAAAGTCGGGAGGACAAGGGGAGAGAAGGCCTACTTGCTTCATTCTGAGGTAGGCTCAGCGGAGAGCTCACCTCGGGTCAACCCAGCGCTGCTGGAGTACGCCCAGAAGCTCTCAGAGGACATCATGACCCGGGCTGTGCAGCAGTGGGTGGAGGTGGACCGCCGCTACAGTGACATCCCTTACATTGAGTGTGACGTGCCGTGAGGAACGTAAGGCCAAAGATCTCAAAGCCAAGCCTGAAAGCACATGCGAATGTTATCCTTTTGATCGTGTTTGCTGCTTATCTGGATTAGCAGAAATGACTGAAACTTCCATGAAGAAAGAGCCGATTCAGTTTCGGTGAGGATCTGGATAAATGTGCCGATTACTTTCATCGTCGACGCCCGCTGTAGCTGTTAGTCCCTGCCCAATATTTCAAGTCATATAGCCCCGCCCCTGTGCTGGTCAAGGTGAAGTCATGATGCTCTGATGAAAATGCAAATGTATTATCGCATCACTGTGGTATCAATCAAAAATGGCTCTGCTGAGTAACATTCTAGTCTGGACACATAATAAACACATTATAAGTTCAAAAACTTTAATTTAAAGTAATTATTTCAAAAGTCAAATGAAAAAAAAATCAAAAATATATTAAAATCATAAGATATGTATTTCTATTGTATATTTGTATGACAAATATTCAACATTTTAAAATGTATATATTTTTTTAATAATTGTATAACACACAGTGCGCATTTTTTTGTACAGAATGAAAAGCTTGTGCTTGAGCAGGGAGGAGTACGCACGAATTGCGAGTCATTCAGCGTTTGGCCTATTTTACGATTGGATTACATGTGGACGGATTCTAGAAACTGGCCTCCTAACGACAAGACGCCGATCCCACCCATATTTATGTGCATCAAAGCTGTGAAGAACAATGGTCATTGTTTGATGCCAACTTCCTCCAACCTTACTTGTCCTCTCCAAAGAGTTCATGTTGGAGAAAGCGAACCATTCTCCCAGATTGGTGGTAGTAATCTACTTATGTAGCCACAGCTGCCCTGGTGTGGGCTGACGTAAACACTTCCCTCCATTGGCCTGTCTGACCACCAAACATCTGTTCACATGGAGGCGAGGTAGGTGAAGTGTCTTGCCCAAGAACAAAACAGCAGTGACTGGGATAGCGCAAGCGACGTTGAATCACAAACCACCCGGTTTCGGATGACCCTCACTACCTCTTGAGCCACTGCCGCCCCAAGATGGGCTTGAACGAGGCCGGAAGGAAGCATTGACACACTTTTGTAGAAAAGGATGCAGTGTGCGTCAACAGAACGGTAGCTAATTAATCAAGATCAAGCTCATTTTGTGAACGAGTTGACACGACATAACACCTAAGCTAGATATACTGCCATGTTCCCTCAAGAGGTCAACAGCATAAACCAAGCATGGCTTCGTCTTAACTATGTGGTTCCGTTCTGTGGCATGAATACAAAAGAGGAGTTTGTGTATTTGCATTTACTAAAGTGCTGATGATTTTGTTCAGAGGCTAAAAGGTAGGGCATCAATTGCAAGCTAAACTTGGTCAAACAGCACCAGTCCCACTTCACTTGCACACTGTTAAATGATTAAAATGGTAGTTTGACTTCTTTCCCAAGTTAAAAGCTCATTGGGAATCAAACCTGCAACCTTCTAGCTTTGGATCAACCACTGCCCACCATAATGTGAACTACACCGCAAGCAGCTCAACAATAACAATGGGACCAGCGCACTAATACTTGTGGATTGGGTAATCCTAAACATATTGCCAACACACTAAAGATTACAGTGTTTTGCTGCTGAGAAGCTTGCTGCTAAGTGTTGCACCACAGAGAGGCTGAGGCGTGTGATGTAATTTCATTTGAAATGATGCAGATGAGGATTATTTGGGTGGAAAATGCTCATTGTAGCGTATGGCTTCCTACGTACACATTGGAGTTTACTGTAAAACGCTTGTGCCAGTGATGTTTCATCACCCGTCGTGGCCGTAACGTCTCATGTAACTACATTTTCTCTCACAAATCACTTTGCAACACAATAAGCCATAAAAACGCAGCCAGAGAGGCGCCACGTGCTACCACCAGTGGTCATGCTCATAAAGTAGGTCGATACGTGTTTGCACAGTCCTCTGTGCATACAGTAATACGGGTTTTTTGCATTCTGCAATGCAGTTTAATGATGTGCACATATGATGGCCATAAATCTTTTTTTGTTGTTTTTGAAACACCTCACAATAATTACACAAAGCAATTGTGATTTTTTTTGTGGAAAAGGCCATCAGTCATGACACACTGAACTACCACGTCCTCCACACAGCAAAAGTTCATCTCCATGAAGGACAAATGGAGGGCTTTGTAGTGGACCACTTGTTTCCAGATATCAGCTATCAGCGTGCGGGTTTCGTCAACATGAATACTGTTATGTGTTTATAGTGCTTTATAGGTCACCTGGTCCACTCTATGAACCCTGTGTGAAGTGGCTCACGAACGTTGTGATTTTGTCCAAACGGATTCTTTGAGGGAGGTGTCTTAATGCAGCTTTGTCACAAATTGCCGCATGGGAGGACTGGCTGTAAGCTGGATAAATTGTCATATATATTTTACTGATACCATGATGGAAATTAGAAGTAAAGTTCACCTTCAAGATTTTTATCTGAACAGAAACTTGGTACTTGGACACCGATGAGAGTTCATAAGCAGACTCACTGCTTGTAAAGTCATAAAACATGCTGTATATGAGCAGTTTCTTCCTTCACCACTTGGTGCCACCTATCCCAACACCTACGCCTCCTCTCATGTGTTTGCCTCATCAATAAAGTAACTAGTAGTAAGTAATACAGTAGTGGTTTGCTGCTACTACTGCTTCGCGATTGAACATAGTTAAATAGCATAACCGAGTTAAAATATCATCGTGGTAAATATCACATCATGCCATGAAAATGAGCGGGATGTATGAGCAGACTGTAAACATTTTTTTTATTTCTGTGTTCTAATAAATATAGCTCTGCTGTATCCTTGATTTCAATGTAATTCATTCTGCTTTAACAAAAACATTCCAATGATCTTTCTGAGGGGTCCTGGAAGGCTGACGGTGGACTTTAATAGAAATGAATAGAAAGACCGAAAATAAACAAGTCAAAAATATGACACACTCACTCACTCAACAGAACACGCGTGCATGTAATAAAAAGAAGTCAAGAGAAAAGTCAATAAAATTGCTCCTCCCACGAGCTGATGAATGATAGGACGCCATCGGCAGGGCGTGCTCGGGCACGGGCAGAGCGAGGAGGAGCGCGAGTCCTTCAGAACAATGTTGTGTGTTAAGCTTGTTAAGAAAAATTCTAAACATTGTCACCCTTTAGAAATGAATTGTGTGGTAGGGGTGTCACGATACACTCAGCTCATGAAACACGGTGCTGCGTTCACGAGAACGAGACGATGTTTTATCGTTACGTTTAAGAAAACTCCAATGGCAAATTATAGGACTGAAGAAACGGTACTTTTTAAATTTAACTGACACACAAAACAAGGTACATTTTGAAATGTTTTATAACTTTGCATGTATGACCTAACTGTTGAAGGTCTTTTTCCCACAGATTGAAATAAAAAGTAAACATTCTACAAGTTAAAATAGTACGAGAGTTGCAGCTGCTACTACTAACCATTTATGTTGATGTGTAGTTATGTAAAGACACATGTAAGATAGATTGCAGTAGATTTGTTTTATGTTTATGCTAAAAGAACTAAAGTTCACTTCAAGAAGCAAGGAAATAGTTGCTACTATCACATGTTTTGATAGAAGTCTTATGCAACGATTGTGTTTTGATCTGACAAGTCTTAAGTAACTTTGATCAAATACAGCTTCTGCTTGGGCATTAACACTGCAGCAGCTGTTCAACTCCGATGGAAAAACCGAGGTGGGTAGAATTGCAAGGTTTATAGTGTGCGTGAAGCACTTAATGTGCGGTTCCAATCCTGCCTCGCGCACTTCCATATTATGTGTACAGTGGAACCTTGGTTAGCATCATTCATTCATTCCAAAAGGACTGATTCTAACCGAAACGGAAGCTAAACCAAATTATTTTTTCTCATAAGAAATAATGTAAATCCAATTAATCCATTCTAGAAAGCCAAAAATGTTCACACAAAACATGTTTTTATAATTTTACAGTTATTGTAAACCTACTGATAAATACATATAAATGAATGCAAGGGATAAATGAACATTTAAGATTACTTTTACCTTCATTAAAATTGAAAGGTAGACATGATGTGGCAGAGCGATCGCCCACCACCTTCCTGTTTTGACATGAGTTGTTTCTTGAATTCATTGGTGTTTCTCATCTCAATACTGGAACCCAAAATGGAGCCAAAGAAAGCGGCAAGTGCCAGCATTTTGATAAAGAAGGCGAGAAACACTACTGAAATCAGGAAATAACTCTTGACAAAACAGGCGTCCGTGTGGGGTGTCTCTGCCACATCGTGTCTTTGGAAACGGTAGTCTTCAATGACGGTAAAAGTAGGTCAATGTTCATTTATCCCTTTCATTCTTAATTTATATGCATTTAGAATTGTTTTATGCATGTAAAACTATCATTCTGAAACTATACAAATGTGTTTTGTGCTAACATTTTTGACAGTCAACCCCTGATGACATCATAGACGGGCGACGTAACTTGCCAGTTGCCATTTTGTTCGCTAGCTAATAGAACACAAACAAGGAAGGGCGTTTTCTGGATAAAAAAAATATATATATATTAAGAACACAGATTGACTCACGCAGTGTATTAATAACGCAACAAGACGCGCGCGCCATATTGTATGTTAACTGAAGAATGCACGCAAACGGAGGCAAAATTGTGGTGTAAATTTTCGATGTTAACCAAAAAACACACGCTAACCGAGGTTCCACTGTATTATTTTTCACAGTAGCGATACAATACTTCAGTCTGATTGGCTTCTGGCTGCCCTGTTCTCACAAGACAGCTTTTCCCTAAACGAGAAATAGTGTTACGTTTTAATCTGGCGGAGGTCGGGACGCCCCTGCATGTGAGTGTTACTCGAGGATTTTGTTCAAATTCTTTGTGCAGCCCTAATGTGGTGTGTATGTGTGAAGGTGCCGGTTGACATCAAAAAGACATATCCATCTCTCCAAGCGAGGAGAAACACTCGTCCACACTCTGGTCACACACTTGGTCCAGAGTTGATGGATTCCATTTGGGATTCTGGTCCTTGTCGACCAGAACTGAAAACAGAAATATGTTAACTTAAAGAGGATCTGAGTGATAAAACACACACACAGAATTATAGTACCATTAATAACAATATACAGTATAATTAGAGTAGGGGACCACTTCATTTTTTAATACTCCTTAAAAATGCATTCATAAATAATTACCATATCGACCTGAATGTAAGATGATATTTTTCCCAAGACAACAGTCTGAAAAAGTCGAGTTGTGTCATTTTCGGGGTCTAAAGGTAAAAGCACCACCACACTTTTGTTCAGGGGCGCCAGGTGGGGGTTTGGATTGGGAGTTTTAGGATAATTCCAAGGCCCTTGTCAATACGTAAAAATTTAAATATGATTTTGCTGGTTGAGAATATTTTTTATCAAATATACTCAGAAAATGACCCAAAACAACCTTTGACTTTTACTTGTTTTTGCCAGCAACGTTAAATACCCACATTGACCAAAAAGTCACATCCGCATGAAAACATTTGTCAGCCTGTCAGTCGCACACTTGCTCAAACGCGGGGAGTTCTCCTCAAGTTTAGTTTGGTGAAGAGCTTTGCTCTGGCTTGCTAAAATGCTAATGTTAGCTGTGGCTGCACCCGCAACTGGGTGCTTTGGTTGATGTGGTAGGCTAAATTGGAGCTACTTTGGTAAGTAAACTCCTTCTTACAAAGAAGCACATCACCAAACCTTTCTCAGTGGTGCCGTTGGGGCATTTTTGAAATGTAAATTTCCAATTCAATGGACCGTTCAATGAACTCTCACATGCGCCACCTTTTTCTCGTCTCCCCTCTGCTACTCACCGCTCCTCACCTTGCCCTCCGAGCTACAGTAGCTTATGCTAAACACGCCCAAACACAATGACAGCCAATCAATGTCCACTTCAGGCTGTGACTGACCTTTGTTTTCCACACCCAACAACTCAAGCACAAGAAGCCAAACGCATAGAACAGATTTTTAAAAGGCAATTTGCCTACAGAAACTGTAAAGTTACAGATTTTTACCAATTTTTACCCATAAGAAATAATGCAAATCCCAACAATTCAAAATGCATATAAATACTTATAAATGATCAATGAAAGGGATACATTAACATTTAATATTACTTTTACCTTCATTGAAGACGACGATTTTTGTGGTAGTATTAAATATGTAGTATTACACATCGCATATTTTTAAAAATCATTTTGAAATATACATATCAAAGTGCCACCATCCCCCCGCATTTAGTACGTGACCTTCGTTGGAAAAAGGACAGCCCTGATGAAAACAAGTAGATAAGACAAAAGCAGTGAGCTGGCATTGTTCAGCTGCAAGCTGGAAATATTAATGCGATTAAAGACAACAATAAGGAACTTGTTAAGAATTGTATTTATTGACTAAGTAGTTTAAACGGCATGTATTTTGTACATACCGCATTGTGATCGTAATACCAAGGTACATACTGAACCGTGAGGATGGTGTACTGTTACATGTCTAATAGCAAGCATTCAGACTCCTCTAGATACTTTTTCAAAAAAGCGACTAGCGACATTATCTGGTCGTATTGGAGACTGACATTGAAGCACATATCAGAAATTTTGCTGTGGTCCCCCCCGCCATCTGAAAGCGCTTGGCACTTTGTACTCAGACGAATTATGCAACGTTGGTAGGTCTGCATTACAAATCTACTTTGGGTTTTTCTGATCCAACTTACCAGCTCTTACGCCCTCATAGAAGTCACAGCCCCGCTGCAAAGCAACACAAAATGCAATGAGTTGGCATCTTCTTTAGGTCCCAAAGTACTAGAAATTATAGTGACATTGTTACTCTTGAATGAAACGTGACACTTTAGAGTTGGTGTGAGACACTTACAGTCAGTTACACAAACACACTGAGGTTGGATCTTATGAGACATCACCACAGACATCATTAATAACATTGCACTTGACTAACAGATGCAAGTCACACACCCACCAAAAAGAGCAACGTGAGCATTGGCGAACTGAAAAGCAAATGCAATTCATTTACAAGGATTTACGGTAACTTTTTGTTAATAACTTTTTGAATTTTTTGCCAATGTCAACCTCTCAGGAGCTGTTACAAACAACATGTAATCACGCTCTCTTTACGGTACGGATACAGTCAGTTCAAATGCAATATATTATTTTAAATAGAAGTGTTTGTGACGTGACGTGTTAATAACATGCTGATGTGCTGTGTGGTGGTCTTTACCAGGCAGGCCTGGCTCAAGCGATACTCCATGACAAACACATCCTGCAGGCTGAGCGTAGCACCGGCCTGCAGCTGCTTGTAGGTTATTTTCAGGGAAGTGGGAGACATCCGGGACAATGTCTGCAGGAGCACACACAAGATAAAGCAAAGCTGATTTGAGAGAGTGAACCAATACAGATATTGGCAGCAGCATTTCCCTCGAATTAATGTTGTGTAATGAACACTGTGATGCCACCAGATGCATATTATGAATAAACGCACAAGAACAAACCTTGGTTAGCGTTTTACGGTCAATGTCAAAAATTTCCACCACAATTTTGCCTCAATTTGATTGCGTTGTTTAAACCAAATGTTATATACATGTATATATAGCATATGAGTGTTTGACTCACTCACATTGAAACAGCTTAGCCAAACAATGGACACATACAAGAATGAATTCATGCAGACTGACTTGGTGTAAGAAAGCAAAGGTAAGCTCTCACCGCTGTTTGATCGCCTTGTTTTCAACGCTGTCATGTCTTTATGCAACACACAATGCACACTGATATAATCGGAGCCAATGATTTCAACGGCATGTAGCGTGATTTCCATTTATCTGCCAAACATTGTACAAAGATACTGAGTTTGTCTGTAGCCATATGGCCTGTGGTGCTCATGTGATCACTTTATCCTTTTTGTCTGTCCCCTCTTAAACCATGCACTGTCCAATGGCTTTGCAAATAAACCAAACCATAACAGGGGTATACCAGACTCACGTGTTGTACAGCAAATCTGTTCTGGCAAAATAAACACACAGAT
Source organism: Dunckerocampus dactyliophorus (assembly GCF_027744805.1). Taxonomy (NCBI): domain Eukaryota; kingdom Metazoa; phylum Chordata; class Actinopteri; order Syngnathiformes; family Syngnathidae; genus Dunckerocampus; species Dunckerocampus dactyliophorus. The sequence continues at coordinate 24,021,771 of NC_072827.1, forward strand.
GCATTGCAATAAATTTAAATGAAAATATCTTGCAAAAGTGATTGTATTTCAGGAGCTCTATTCAGATTAAAAGGTATTTTGCCGATTAGAATGCAAATGAGTAGTGAAATAAATGAACTTTTCAAAGACGCACCTGTCCAGTCTACACGTACTGCATGCCTAACGTGCCAAGGCAGCTCAAGATGAGAAAGTGAAATTGCTAACTGTAATGTCAGATGAGGTTGTCATTTTCATGGTTGAATGTTTATTCACATGAAAAAAAACAAACTAACTCAGCAACATTTATTGTGCCACATCCTAAATCTGCAGTGATCATCTGTCAGTGGGGGATGTTTTTATCAATTGTGAAGTGCTTTTGGATTATTAATCCAGTGTGATCAGGAGAACATAAACAATCAACAGTGGCATGTGGGGGGCGGGGCCTACAATCTGGGGTATTTGTATAATCTCTTCTTGTTTTGACCTCGCTGGACGATGCAAATGGTCATTAGGTGAAAAACGCAATTAGGGAAATTAGTTTTACTGAAGCTGCTTTGTAGAAGGCAGCCACTAAAACACAAGGGCTCGTGATCAAGACGGCACAAGACCAGGACAAGACTAACCCCATTAAGTACTTAACTGATGTAACGGCTAATTACTACCATATGCTGAGATGACCTGGCTCTGTTCCAGCGCCTTCACAGAGGTTTACCAGATGGTGAGAAAAACAGAACAGCAAACAGGAACATTTCTGGACACCTCCCCCTTATTGTGTGAATGAGAGAAAAGCACTTACAATAACGTCGTTGCACACCAAAGGATTTTTCATCACCATCATATTATTTCAGCAAAGTTAATCACATTTAATCGCAGCACCACCACTCAAGAATGAGAGGTTAGTTCACGTTGAGTGTGTTATTAATTAATTATTAATTAATATTTTCAGGCCAAATAATTATTGCTGATCAAACATTTACAATTTTCTGCAAGATAAAAGACCATGGAGAAATCTTATGATGCAACCATAATGACATTTCAAGTAATCCTGCAGTGTGTGACCAGTAAAGGTGTGTATGCATTCAGAACACAGAGCAAAACAAAAAGCCACTGCAGGAATTAATATGTACTGACTGGCAACAAGATATAATTTCTGAAATAATCAGAAGAGCCACGAGCTACCAGCTAATTTTCCAGCAACATTTGCCAAAATTTATTACCAAAAACGTTTTTATCCAGATAAAAAAAAAAATCGGAATTGTTGGGGAGTAATGTATTTTTACATGGATACCATGTAATAGAACAACATGAGGTGTTAGAGCTTTCTGGCCAAGCCAGGACAAGTGGACAAGTGTGTCGACAGTGTACGGGACAGCCGGAAAGCTGGACTCTCAGAAAAGAATGAGCTCATCAGGGTCAGGCAAATCCTTATGGTTCATTTCAACTGGAAATCACAATACATAAAGAATTAATGTCAAGTGTTGAGCTCACATGACAACACGAACACATTCAACTGATTTAGCTTCAGCGTCAGCCTGTTGACCCATTAGCATTTGGTTAACACGCCTTTTGGCGAACACAGTTCACAGTCTGATTGTCTCCTGGGAGCCCTGTTCTCGCAAGACAGCCTTTCTCTACACAAAAAAATACTGTGACTTTTTAATCTCACGAGATCTTATGACACCCCTACAAATCACACAAATTACGTGGGATTTTGGTGGAAAAGGGGCTAAATTCCAAAAAGGTTGCAGCAGGGCTAATCAAGGAATAAGAAAAGACTAATTACAAAAAAGGCGTCAACTGGCTTATGGAAGCTCGTGAACTGCAGCAATGGGGAAAAAAAGGTCACGTGGTGTTAAATCCAGATGGACACTGTACCGGAACGATATGCGGTGTGTGACTTTGTTTTTGCAATAAATGATGAATTATTTAACAGAAAAACAGTGATACAATAAAGACTCATGTGTAGACTATACCTCAATTTGTTTCTTGGCAAAGTCTGAGGAATCTGCCTTCAGGTTCTGCATGATGCCCTCCACACTGCTAGAGGAAAACAGCCTGTAGGAATGAAAAGGACAGCACTGCTATGGGAGCTAATGTATAACATTTTAATTACAGTGGAACTTCGGTTAGCGTACAGCCCGCTTAGCTGTTTTTTTTAGTTAACTTCAAAAATTAAGGCCAACATTTTGCTTAGGTTTGCGTACATTTTCTGGTTAGTGTTCAATATAGATTGCATCTTGTTGTGTCAATAAACTACGTGAGTCCAACTATGTTAAAGTATTTAAAAAAAAAATCACAAAACATCCTTGCTGGCTTCCTATTTGCATCCCATTATCAATACATTGAAACAGGAACCAATCGTCAGCTCCGTCACCCATCTATGATGTCATCAGCATAGTTCTTTGCTAACTAACAGTTACGCCACAAATCTCAAAAAAGCGAACACAAACCACGTTTTCATAGTTTTATAATTATACTTTTACATAAAGGAAGCAACTCAAAATGCACATAAATGATGAATGAAAGGGAAAAATTTTAATTTAACTTAATTTCACTTTTAACTCCATTGAATAAGTGTGGTTGACAAAGATACGATGTGGCAACAAAATCAACACGGACACCACCTACATGTTGTGCTATGACCTCTTTGTTGAATTCAGTAGCGTTTCCCCCCATTCTTTATCATATGCTGGCACTTGCATCTTGCTTTGGCTCCATTCTGGGTTATTTTGCAGCTATGATCTTTTGTGTAGCAAAGATTGTGTCCGTGTTGGTTTAGCTGCCACGTCGTCTTTGTTAACAATCTTCAATGAAGGCAAAAAATAACCTTCAATGTTCATTTATTCCTTTCATTCGTCATTTATATGCATTTTAAATAGGTTTCTGCATGTAAAATTCTAATTGTAAAAGTATGAAAACGTGTTTTGTGTTATCATTCGAGTACGTTTTGGTTAGCCGGATAATATGGCAATGAAGACGAGACACTATGAATGGACAGACTAGTAGATGGAGGAGAACTGTACCAGACAACTTTATATTGAGCTCGGATCATTACATTGCAGAACTGGTACAGACACTGGACAAGCAATGCATGAAGAAGTTTCTGACTTGCAAACAGCACTTACGTTATGTACTGTACTTTCCTCAGAACAGGTATAAGTCAACTTGACTAACAGCCCACTATTTGCTGCATGGGTAAACATACATGTGACTTTAACCATATACTGTATGTCAAGGCATGTCTGTTCAACTTGAAAGCTGTACTTTTACTCAGATTTCAGTCTGCAGAGAGCATTGTGTGTGCAGAGAAATTCATGATAGCATCGGACCTTCTGGAACGGATTAATGATGCTAACCAAGGTTCTTCAGTATTTTCATAGTATAATAGCGGTTCTTTGAAACAACTGCATGTCATTACCTGTCAATATCAGACATGTGCTTCTCCAAGACAAACGGTTTTTCAGAATCAAGGCTGCTCTGAGAGAGGAAAAAAAAGCACAAAATAAATAAACACCAAAGTGAAGCAATATATCAGAATGAAAACCAGTTGTGTGCGCCTGGTGGTTCAGTACATTCCTAACCTCTTTCTGGAAGGAGTCTAACACTCTGGAAATGTTCTCAGCAGAGGGCGACTTTAAGTCCAGTAGCTCCTTTTCTAGGTCAGATATCTATTGCAGCACAAGGAGAGTTGAATGCAATGAGATGCAATGGCAATAGCAGAAAAATACCATGATGCAACCCATTTTTTGTAGCATTTTTTGTCACAAAAATGAGTACTGTACTGCCCTCATATTTCTGCAAATTTTATTACTATACCTTTATATGGAGAACACTAAAGAAATGACACTGATACAATTTACTGCAAAGTAGTAGTGTGCATTGTTGCTGTACACCAGTGGTGTCAAAAGTGTGGCCCGGGGGCCATTTTCTGCCCAAAGCTTGTTTTTTTTATTGGCCTTGGACATATTCTAAAAATAAAATGAAATCATTGTTAATTAAATACTGTATATTAAAATAATAAGTATAATAATAAGTATGACACTTATTTGCTTTGTCACCTACAACATCAATCTAAGATGTCAATGCTTTGACCTACATTGATTACTTGTAAAATGTAACAGTAAGTGCCCCGCCACATCTTTCCAGTTTTCTGTATGCTCTATTTTTTAATTTACTTTTTGATTTGAGAATTTTATTCATTCGAGAATTACCTAATCATTTAAAAAATTATTAAAGCTGTTTCTACAAAAGCTGGGCAGTTTCATGTTTTGCATTTTGTTCCCTAACTATACTGAAATGAACCGAAAACCGACATACTGTATGGACCGAGTGTTGGTTGCGCTTTATTCAAATAGAATGTGAATGCATTTGTCATTAATTGTTGTTTACTCGTTTGCTTATATCCATAATTAATTTATACCTGATTCCCTTACAAAAAAAACTAGGAAACTTCACCTGCACCGTCCAGTATCCAGGTATTTATTTCACAGTCACACTGGTATTGAATTTTTGGCTAAAAAGTAACTGAATCAATTTAAAGCAATTGAATCATTTCGGATCGTATCGTCCTAAATGAACCACAATTGTCCTTGACTCGTATCGGCAACCACGAATCATGATACAGATCGAAATTAAAATGAATCGTTACACCCCTACAACAAGGGGTATTAACAATGTGGGAAAAGAAGGCTGCACTAAAGCGCTTCAGTAAGGGTCAGTGGTGGTGTTACAAGTTAATAAGGTACAGTGTACAGTATTTTATGGGGATTATGCTTTAATATCAACAGTGGTTAACTTCTTATTGTACTTGTGTTACGGTAAACAATTATTCATTAGTTATTCCTTAGTTTCATTCATTAATTAATCAGTCATTAGTCATTCAATTAATATTTCATATCCATTATATCTATTAAAAATGGTTAACCTATTTTTATATTTATATGACAGCTAAAAATGTTACTTTAAAAGTGCCTCTACAGGGAATAAAGGTTTAATGCTAACATCAACGTGACCACTGAAGTGATGATTTCTACATATTTTCTATTACTTTCCAACAAAAACAAAAACAATATTTTGAGCAGTCAACTTCCAAAAAAAAGGTGTGGTCGCTGTAGCCAACCTCATGACATTTAGTTCAACCTTCGAAAGCACATTTTCATGTCAAATGTTTTCCTAATGGGCCTGTACAGGCTGCTGGCTGGCTGAGATAACACAAGACAAATTCCGTTTGATCTAGGACGAGATTCCAGGCATCCTGTTCACTTCCATTGTTGCCAACTCCTCAGTAAGAAAAGTAGCTACTGGCTGTCCTAAAAGTCTCGAGATGATGTCATTGGCTAATTTGCATATAATGTAACAGGTGCCTAATCACCTGGGAGAGAAAAAAAGTGGATACTAACACCTTAATTATGTTTAGAACTACAAATAAACTTAATTCTTGGTTTGTTAATTTAAAATTGGCCATCACTTCATCAAAATAAAAAATAACTAATATTTAATCTTGGTCAGGGCCTCTCAAAGTCTAGACAGTGTAATACTTACATCTGGAGTCGGAGGGCTATAGAGCTCCACTGCTCTATAAGAGTTGCACACAATATTACAAGAATACAACAAGACCAAACACATTACAGTTACCTTCTTAGACTCTACAAAGTGAGTGGCAACTCCAGCTCTCTGCACGTCACGACCTTTGAGACGGAAGCCAGTCAAGGCCAGAAAGAGCCCCAGCTTTCCCCGAAGCCTGGGGAGAAAATAACCACCTCCTACATCGGGGAAGAGACCTGTCACAGTGAAAATAAGAGTTAAGAGCCCGCAACACACAATTAGACATCAATTTACTACACATTGTGGCAGTAGGTTCACTAGCAAATACAATTTAATGGGATCCGATACGAGATGCAAAAGAAAAATTCTCAGTTCGAATTGACGCTCAAGTATTAACCTGTCAAGTATTGACAGGTGAGTGGTCCAGGGTGTACCCATCCTCTTGCCCAAAATCAGCTAGGATAGGCTCCAACCCACCTGTGACCCTGAACATGATCATCAGTAAAAAAATAAATTAATGAATGACTATTATGAATAACTGTATCACCAACAAGGCACTTCAGTGTGATTGACTACGCAGATTTTGATGTTTTAGTTATTCATTTATTTTTTATATATTCACAAAAATATGTAAACTTGCTTAATCATTAAGGTGGCAACAAAGGTGCGATCCACAAGGAATGTTTTCAGGCAGCCTTTCATCCACACGGAAACACGTTTTGGGTGCCCTGAAACGGTATTTTTTTAAAACGGCTTACAGAGTGGACAAATCTGCAAACGCTGGCTTGTCGTTTCCGTATACACAAACAAAACCGCTGTTTTATGAGAACGATGACGTCACCGCTTTGACGACAAGCACCCCAACCACACACACTATGGGCTCGGGGTGTCCAAACGTTTTTCACTGAGGACCGCATACTGAAAATCAAATGGTGTGGGGGGCCTCTTTGATATTTGTATCATTTTTTTAAAATTTTGTAAGATGCTAAATAACTTTATATTAGGACTGTCAAATGATTACTTTTTTGTCAGTCATTAATCAGGATTAATCACCATTTGCAAGTATGTGTGAAATATTCCCTTTTTTTTAAAACTAGATTTTATGTACAGAAAGATAAATGACAGGACGCAATTATACAGTGAGTCGGATATATGATATATACGACCTAATCGTTCAGACTGCAGTACATCAGATACATATCAGATTCATATCTACATACGAACGAGGTCTGAGTCGCATTTGAACTATTAAAAGTCTCAAAAAAAAAAAATAAATTCATACTCATTATTGTCAGTGTTTAGGGAATCTGTCATGCAACCCACAGCTCTGGTCTGTGAAATTAAGTCAGTGTTTTCATGAATGTTCCCATTTGAATTCAGTATTTGACAGGAGCAGAAGCTTTAAGGGTCACGGTTGATGTGGCATGATGCTCAGTGAACGGCAGAGAGCAGGATTAGATGAGCTGACCTGATTCACATCTGAAAACGTATTAAGTGTGGCAGATTATGGCGGGGCGGTTAAATCTGTTGAGCTTGTCACAGAGATATTAACACTTTAAACTACTATGATGGGTCATTTTAAGGTTATACAACACAGTAGGGAACAAGTGTGTTGGCCAAGTCCAACACAATAAGCATCGTCAAGTGGTCAAACTAGATCATCAAACAAAGCACATTTACCTTTTTTTTTTTTTTTAATTAGCTGCTAAAAGCATGCGTGTTATCTTATGTTATACATACAATTAGATATACAGTAATCCCTCGTTCATCGCGGTTAATTGGCTTTTGACCCAACTGTGATAAGTGAATTTCCGCAAAGTAGGATTTCTTCTTTACAGGAGACATGGAATATTTTCGTAGTTATGGAATAGAAACCTTGTTTACAATCTTCTAAATATATATATATATATATATATATATTACAAATTTAAAATTTACAAATTTAAGCCACATAACAAAACATGGATCAAAAGGCTGAGCACTGTGATGCTGAAATGTGCTAACCGTGGCCCGATTTGAAGGAACTGTTTGCATTACAGATGGCATAAAGTTATAAAGTTAAAGAAACATATGCTAAATTAAGTCCCGGACAGTACAAGATAGCTTATCAATAACCAAAATGAATATAGCCTATCTATGCTGTAGGCTAACCTAGCAAAATTGTGTGTTGACATAGCAATAACAGAACGTGATTAGGATCATTATCATTATGTACTGTAACGGTTGGTAGGTAAAGCTGGTATTTAAGGTTTTACACTTCACAAATATTCTCTCTCTGTCATTTTCAAACTTCTTCATTCTCAATTTCTCCTTCAAAAATCTACAGTGCATCCGGAAAGTATTCACAGTGCCTCACTTTATCCACATTTTGTTATGACAGACCTGTTGTGTATGTGTGCAAGTATGTAGGTATTTGTGTGTCCCTGCACTTGTCCCTGTTTTGTGTCTTGAAGTCCTGCAGGCGGAGTTAGTTAGCACCTGGGCAGTGTCCCAAGAGTACATAAATGGTGCAGCTTTCACAGTCTCAGTCTCTATCTCGTCCATCATCAGACCAGCACCTTCGTCTTTGTTTGGCTTGTGCCTTGTTAGTTTATTTTTACATCCTCCAACCTGCAGCATTCATCAACCACCACACTGACATCACTGACTTACACAACCAAATAGTTTAGTTTTCTAAGTAATTGTTACATTTACTTTAGTTCTTGTCGCTCCCATTTTTGTTGTGCTCTATCTCTAGACTTGCTGGGACATGTGATGGGCCTTATTCCAAAATGTAATAAAAAATTTCTATTAGGAGTGTCCCAATACAAGTTTTTCCACTTATGATATGATACGGATATTGCAGCCTTGAATATGGGCCAATACTGATATCGAGCCGATATACATGTAAGCGCAAATCATACATACTTTTGACTTATTTTGTTGTATGGAATGTAAGAAAATGCTTGATTGAGTGATATTACTCAAACAAAGAACAATAATCAGCAAAAGTTAGTATGAGAACTAACCTATTTACTTCTTTGTGCATCTGGGGTATAGTTTTAGCGACAAGTAGCGGCAGCTTGGCATAATGTAGAGCGGTCTGAGGGGCTCAGTTGTGCGTTTAAACCCGACATTACTCACCATCGACAGGGGCTGCCTCTATTATGTTATAGCTAATGACTTTTTCCTGTGTGATGTTGCTTCAAATGCGCGATGAGACGTTTGTATTAAACACTTCTGTGCCACCACGGGAAACTTCTGCATGACAGGTTTTGCACTCAACTGCAACGTCTTTTCTGAACTTTAACACAAAAAAAAAAACGCTACTAGGCTGACATAATTTCTACTTCTTGATGAACACGTTAGCGTACGCTGTTGTGGTGATCATGTGGGCTCCATCAGGCCACTGCTGGATAGACGTGCTGTGGCCGAGACTGGAATAGACCGCTTGTACTGGAGAGCCAATATCGGAGATTTTAGATGCACTCCTGCTCAAAATTTTAAGACTGGCTGAAAAATTGAAGAGTTTACATTTTGCAATGTTAAGGAGGTTCTAAGTAGAGCTTCAAAACGACCATTCTAGGGTGTTCATCAGCTGACCATAGCCTTTAAAGCCAAAACTTTTGCAAAAATGAGGATTCGATGTAGAATTTTCTCTCAAGTATTCACACCGTCATGATCTCTTGATGCAAAAACAAAAAAGCTTTCTTCTCTTTGAACGCTGTCACGCGCCATTGCTGCTAAGGTCGGATGCAGTAAGAAGGTCATTTTAAACCTCTTAAAAGATCCTCAGGGTTATGGAACAAAAAAAGTCAAGTGGTGGACCCAAAAATATTTCACCAGCCCTGAGCCGGAGGATGACAACATTTGGGAATGGATGGCAAGGGAAGTTTACAAAAATGGACATCAGCTCCAGACAGCGAATGCCTCCGTGAAGCCATCTTCACCACCTGTTGAACAGTCGCTTGCAATAAATTGCTTCCTAATTTTTTTTTTATGTCTCACTCCCATTTCTTTTGTGCATTTTGAAGCTCTACTTAGCTCCTTAACATCCGACAGTGCAAAATGTAAATTCTTGCAATTTTTCAAGTGGTTTTGAATTCTTTAATTTTCATCAGAAGTGTGTAATTTTTTGCTGTTATTAGCTTGATATCCGCCATCAATATTGAATCGGGACACCCCTAATTCCTTTCTTCAAAATTCCAATACACAACACCCAATAATGACAATGTGAAAATGTTTTTTTGACATGTTTGCAAATATATTAAAAGTAAAAAATAATAAATAAAAAAAAACAATCACACAAACCCTCAAGAGACACCATGGAAAAATATTTACCAATGATGAAAAGAATGCCGGAGATAATGAGACAAACGAAAGTCTCCCGAAAGCTAAGATGAGGAAATGTGACGAAGCATATGTCGCACCTGACTTTCACTGTGACTACGGTGGGAGACGAGAAAATGCTGGTGTGTTTACTGTGTCTAAAAATGCTGGCAGCGGACAAATAAATAAAGGCACCACTTAAAGACATTACACCCAAGTCATGCTGATAAGCCGCTTGGGTTTTTTTCAGCAAATGCTTAAAAAAAAAAACAATTAACCAAAAAAAAAATTAAAAAAAAATCCCATGCGTGGCTCGCTGTGATGCCGCTGACTTCAAACATAGTAGTTTGCAATGAACCAACAAAATAACATTCTAAATAGCTCAACAGCACTGATATTTACAAGTGGCCAACATTTAATACGACTAGCCCTCTATTAAAAAGTTTTTGTTGGCATAAACTAATGTACATGGCTTTTGAGTAATTTTAAGTACAGTGCAACTTTGTTCTTCAACCTAAAATGACCTCTATTGTCCACACATTATACACATTATGCTGTAGATGCTGCACCAGTCACCCTTTCTTGTCTGATTTCTCCATGTCCTCAAAACTAAGTATAATTTTACAGCAGCGGTGTCCAGCTTTTTTCCATTAAGGGTCGTATACAGAAGAATGGAAGCATGCAGTGGGCTACTTTGATACACTTTGTACATTGAAAATGCAAGGTACAGTTAGTCAATGTATTGTATATTAAGCGATTTGAAGAAAACATCTTAGCTTTTGTGTTATAGGTGACAAAGCAAATAATTATTGGTGTAATGTCTAATAATACAATTTACTTCCAAGTACTAATTTAATGTTCAGAAGATACATTTGGCCAGTAGAAAATTAGTTGTAGGCCAAAAATGGTCCCCTGGTCACACTTTGGATACCACTGGTTTACAGAAAACTATCTTTGTAGTCTTTATTAAACTATTCCTATTTCTGATTTCTACACTACTTCAGACATAATGACACTTTAAAATCAATGTGGTTCTTGCATCGGCAGAGAGCAATGATCCATGAAAGTTTGAAGAGCTACTTTGGGTACTCCCACCAGCATTGTGGCTTACCAATAGCAGTCTCTGGCATGGCAAACAGTGTTCTCTCAGTGGCCACTCGAAAACGTCCATGAACTGACAGACCAACTCCCTGCAGGCGGAGGATGACACAATAATTACAATATTCCAAGGAAAGGCAAACACGTCAGCGCAAAACCTGAAGTTGGAATTTTAAAAGTTTTTAAGTTGAAAAACAATGTTTTTTTACAAAATAGATGGCAAAACGTGTTTTGCCGTCCACCAGTATTTGTCGCCATCTGATGGGCTTAAGGCATAACTACTGTTTTCAATGCCATTTTCGGTCTACTCTCCAATGCCACCCCTCCTCTTCAGTGCTCTGGTGCCCCCATGGTAAGTCACACCTTGAAAACCCATGATTGAGACTACTTATTATCAAGGTCATATTTTCAGTTGGACACAGGATTAGTTTTAGTTTGTGAGATGCAGTTTAGTTTCTTTCTTTTTTTAAAATTAACTTCAATATTTACAGTGTTAACATATCCTGTTCATTCACATATGATGGAGACCACTATTCTTGTTGGAGCCTCCAATGGTGCAGATTTGTTTGATACCCTTGCCCAGACCGGTGCCCCGGAGATCTACAAGTAAGTGTAAAGGTGACTATAGGGGTGTTATTTCATGTCTAGAGGGCTCTAATAATATTAAAAAACGTATGCAGAAGGTCGTAAACGGGTTTTCTATGCTCTAACTACAAAAATATTTGACTTATAAACAAGGAATCCTAGTTCGCGAAAATTCACTTATCGCTGTCAGATCTGGAACCAATTAACCACAATAAACGAGGGATTACTGTACAAATAAAACACACTTTATTGAGCTATATAACAATATCAAAATCATATTTACAACACATTCAGGCAATTTGTACCATGGAACTGGTGCGCCCTAAAAAAAGTAACGCTTGATGGATTTTTCTCAGTCAATGAAGGAAATTTAGTCAAATTCCCACCTGTAGTCCAGGGCGTACCCCACTTCGAGCAGGTATATCCTTATGTTTAATCTTATCTTATCTTATTAGGGAGAAATTTTGTCATTTTAGTTCATATGCTCCAACTAAAACAAATTGACTTACCCCTCCCATTGTTATCCCATCAATTAAGGCAATAAATGGTTTCCTGCATGTTCCTGAAAACATCACATGGGTGTTAATGCAAACAAAATGTTGATTCTATTTGTGAGAAAGTGCAGGTGATCTAACATACGGTAAATACATATTCAATTTAAGTGGGAATAAAAGTGTGATTGGCAGTGTTCATAAAACTTACCTATAGCGTTGTCCAGCATGTATTCCTCACGGAAAAAGACCTTTGCAAGGGGATCGCCAACTTTCCCGGCTTCAGTTATTGCTGAAAAGAAGGAGAAACATGAAATGTTAGTATTTATATTACTGTATCACACCAAGGACAACAACAGCTTAACTGCAGAGTTACTATTTACCTCTGATGTCTCCACCAGCACAAAAGGCTTTACCACCAGCTCCTTTGATAATTATGAAGTCAGTTTCACTGTCACTTTCCCATTTCTACAAGACACAGGGGTGGGGGTGTGGGGGGGGCAACAGTTGATATGACAACAGTCCAAACATCAACCAGCATATCAGTGTTTTCACAATGTAATTACAATATGTGGGAAAATAGGCGCATCTGACAAATATTATGAAAGTGTGTCTTTATGGATGTAATGCTTGGTGTGGGGCAAATGTTTACATTTACTGGACTCTTGCCAACTTAACAGGCCCATATTTGTCTGGTCTGCTGCTGGAATACTGTGCGGCTTCGTATGTGAGTTGCTTGCATTCCTGTTTTTGTTTGCGACTGATTTAACATCAATGTTTACCAAGCCTGCAGTTACTATTATACCCTGGAACAGCCATCGCCTGTTTTCCTGAACGACAATGAGTGACGTTTCTCAGGGTCACAAGCGAGGCAAAGACTTATTGTGAGGTGTCTGCAGTACTGCGGCTGCCATACTGGACTGCCATGGTGAAGAAGGCTCTGTGCAATAAGGTGAAGCTGTCAATTTACCGGTCCATCTACATTCATACTACCTACGACCACAAGCTTTGGCCAAAGCACAAGACTGTGGATACAAGCGACCAAAACAAGCTTCCTCCACAAGGTGTCTGTGCTCTTCAGAAATGGGGTAAGGATTGCAGTCATTCTGGAGAGGGTCATAGTAGAGACAATGCTCCTCTACACTGAGAGTTGCCAGCTGAAGTGACTCGGTCATCTAGTTCGGATTCTGCTACCGCAACCCAGATAAGCAGGAAAAAAATGGATGGATGGATGGATGGTTGACCATATGACCAAAATTTAAAGACAATCATGGACCATGTCTGACATTCACAAAAGAAGTGACAATGTTTCAATGCATTCCAAACATAATTGACACTTCCAAAATGTCTACAAAACGCACATGCACAATTCCTAGGTGAACTTTTGCAGTACCTTGAGCTGAGGGTACATCAATCGGATCATGGACATGGTGAGGGCATTTAGGACTTTCGGTCTGTTCATGGTGATCACACCAGCTCTGCCCACCTTCTCCAGGAGAACCTCGGGCTCCACATAACTGGACATCTGGCCCAAAATAACATCGAGAAAGCATGTTGATTTCTTTTCATGTATAAAAACAGTACCATGTATTATGTATCACTGTAGTAGATTAAAACAGTGAATATAGACAAGATTTAAATGATAACATTGACAGCATTCACTCACCATGTGTCCTTGAATTCGATGCAGTCTGCAGATAGTTCTCTGTCTGAAAGAAGCAACAACTGTGCGGTCATTCACTGTTTTGGTATGCACACGCTTTTATTTTATGATTTCACCAAAAAAGGTCAAATACAATAATACTGGCATTATTTTTTTCTCACAGTTTCAGCCTGACTGGCCTTACAACCTGCTTTCAGCATTCCATAAAAACCGTCAGGGAAGTCACATGAACAAGAAACAAAATCGTGACGGTACCAGACAGAAAATATACCTGAGTGTAGACGTAAGTTTTGTTAATAACATGACTACAGGTTGATCCTGTTGACTCCCTAAACTAGAGGGTAGCAATGCGTTTCTTGGTGCTCCGCTTGTCTCTCCAATGAGTTCACTTCCTGGTGGAGGCGTCTACTTACTCCTTATTGGTCAGCGTTATAGTCGTCACAGAAGAATACAGTGCAACAACCTAGGATATTCCGGACAACCCTCAATTTTCAAATGAGTTTTTAAAACCAATTTATATGGCATATATTTATTTTATATTTGATTTTTAAATTGAATATCTCTTCATTGCCCTGTCTTCGTTGTCACTGCTAATTTCTGTTTTTCAATAAAGTTATGGGGGAAAAAAATATTTAATCAGTCATTTGTCCTACACTGACACCTACTGGAGACAAGATGGCACAGCACCAGTAGAGGATGAAAAAACACTAAAAAACACACATTTTTATATCCATCCATCCACTTTCTATACTTATTCTAATCCTCATTCCGGTCACGGCACAAGCACATGCTGGACTGGTAGCTAGCCGATCGCAGAACATTTTTCCATGTGGACCTAAACATAATAGTTGCCTATGGAAGCCAGTAGGGATTAATATTAAACAAATTCAGTTTTTATCTGGAATATATACAACGTTCATACAAGGACATTGGACTTCTTCTATAGTATTTTTTCCCCTCTTTTCTGACCTATAAATGTTGTTACAGTGTTGTATTCTTGTGTTAAACGATGCACATCCTTACTCGCTAAATATAGAAATCATGTTGCTAGATTCGCAACACAGATCTCTTCTATATATGAAGTGTGTTATGAAATGGAACCGGTGATCGCCGGCAATAAGCATCAATAGAACTGCTTAAGGTTAATTAACGGTGCAGACAAGTTCGAACATCTACGTTTGTTGATCTGACAAATCACAGTAAAATTTGATCAAATGCAGAATTACTACAGCTTCTGCTTGGGCAAGTAGCAAGCAGCTGTTAACTTTGATGGAAAAAATACGTCAGGTTGGATTGCAAAGTGTGTCTAAAACACTTAAAGGGATAGTTCGGAATTTTTGACATGAAGTTGTATGACATCCACACCAGCATTGTAGTCCATTAACAGCGACTTACCCCCCACTTAGTCTCCTAAATCCAGTTCTGGTCAGATTTCTGTGATGAAGAACGTAGTTCCGCTTAGTTGCTGGGGACAATTAAGTAAGGAGTTTGGCTTCCCAAAACAATATGCGTTCAAAAGTGGTCACTAACGTCCTTTCCATTTTGAAGGCGCACTATTTAGAATCAGGTCTGTCAATCTGTTTCTGGAGGGAATAGAAAAACGAGGACAGCATATCTGGGATGAGGTTTGGTAAAAAAAAAAAAAATACAAACAAAGGCAACAATAGAACATGTAATATTAGAATGCCTGGAGTAACCATCGAGAGAGAAGATAGAAAAGAGAAATTATGCAAAAAAAAGAAGAGAAAGAAGTGCAGTTTTCCTTTAAAAGCTGTTGTTGGCCAACCGCTGATAAGCTGAGCAAGAAGGCGAGTACATTTTCTCCCAACCAAGTGGTGGCGGTAATGCACCTCTAAGCTAGTTTGCAAACCGTCAACAATAACACGAAGAATGAAGCCGTGTCCACAACTGATGACGTTTGTTTCGTTCCCTGACCTTGCATAAGTTCAGAGTTGTTATTAAAAGTATAGATATCAGAACGTTATCGGTGGACGCTCATCAGTCTGCCAGCTTTGTTTGTACTGCGATTGGACGTAAAGTAGCCTGTGACTTTTCGCCATTCGTCGGTAAACGTTGGTAAGTCTGTTTATTAAGTTGAACATTACACTGCCAGAGGTTTTCGTTTGATGGCAATCTTCACTGGGAACCCACATGCAGAGCATGAAATAATGGCCGTTTAAGAAAACAGAGTTGGTGTTAAGCGTTCAGAGGAAGACCACAGGGCTTGATGAAGCAACAATGTGTATTTTTACTGCATCGCTACTGCGATCGACCAGAGGAGCCTCACTGCATACGTACCCACACTCTAGGCTGGATAAATGTTGGTCTAGACTGGCACACTACAATCCGCTCGCAGATACTATGCCAAGTCGCCCCATGGGTGTACATACAAGCCTTTAGTACTATTCGGAGCAATCTCTTTATATTTTGGCGCCTTGGATAAATAGATGATAACCACACGGTGCTCATACACTCATACAGGTAAAACAATGAAACTGTCATGGCATTGGCAGGCTGGCAGCCAGGTACTGTAGGTCACTCAAAAATCACACGCTGGAGAGCCCTGTGAAAGACAAAATTGCGGGACAAAGTGTTAATAGACATGTAAACATATGAATTTTAATATAATGAAATCTAACATTATTCATTCATGTGAACAAGGGATCTATGAAGATGCAATTTTGTGGTAATCTCTACATTTTTGGACTTTAAATGTGTATGTGTGGGAATGGTTCCTTACTGTCTTGTGTTCTAATCTCACAGATACCTAACGGAAAATTGCAAGGAACTGGAGGATGTCTACAGTAAGTTCAATGTGATGATGTAACTATGATTCAATATGGGATGTCACGTCAGCTGTCATCTATGTATTTAAAGCGTTTCAGTAAGTGATAGACAAATTAATAGAAGGCAGCAGTTGCTGTATCTCACAGAAGAGAGCACACCCCACATATTTCAGCAATCACGTTTACTTTATTAAAGTATATTTTCCCAAGGGACAATGCTATACAAATTAAAGATGGGTATACTGTACTTTAGAGTAGTCAGTGTAAAGCTTGTATAGCAGTATAGATTGACTGTGTATTTACTGAAAATTAGTCAACACGCTATTGTTGTGTAAATAGCTAGACTGAAAAGAGCTCTGCGCCATTTTTTTTTAAACTATTTTGACACTTTTCCTGGCCAAAGCTCGTGACTGTCATTACAGATCTGTTTGCTGACGCTACTGGCTTGAATACAGTATGACATGGAGAACTAACTCGTGGAAAAAAGCAAGCAAGACAAGCTAACTGTCACTAAATTCTGAAGCAAAATGATAAAAAGGATACATTACATTGCAAATGATGTGTGCGATTGATGAACTGAAACAGAATACGCGCATGAACAATGTGATTGTGACTGGTCTCCACATTACACACAGGCCTATGCCAGGGCAGCTGATAAGAGAGGAGAACGAGATGATGTAGCTTCAACAGAGCAACAGGTGGCTACCTTACTATATTCAAAGGGGCTGGAACAGGCTATAATAACATATTTGCAGAAGGGGTGTACTCACTTTTGTGAGGCCTTGTGCTATCCAATGAGTTCTTAATGCACATGAAGGAGACCATCATTAGGTTGGATCAAACAGAATACGTCTTTTAAGAGACACTGCAGAAAAAAAGTTTGACAGATTCTTAATAAGAACACTAGCATTGCTTTGCTAAACAACGTCAAAAAGCTTCCAATGTGCTGGAATCAGAAAATCAGAAAAAACTCAGCTACTTGGTGTCAGAATGATGGTCGGGGAAACATATGGAAATGGAAAGGAATGGCTCATGGTCAAGCATACCACATTAAGTGTCAAACATGGGGGAGGCAGTGTTATGGCACAGACATGTACAGTGTTTATTGATGGTGTTATTTCTGACAAAAGTGAGGTCAATTCAGAAATAGGGATGATAATGGGAATATGGGGTTGCTCTAATGCAGGGGTCACCCCGCGGGCACCAGGTCGCCCCCCATGACCACATGAGGTGCCCGCAAGCCTGCTTTTCATTCAGGTTTTCAGTTAATAATGTGAGAACACTAGAAAGAAAAGTATTCTGAAACATAAAATGTGAGTTGTGGATACCAGCATTTTGTGAATGTTTTGGTAAAACAAGCATATTCGCTTTGTTTGGGTTGAAATAAGGTATGAAAATCATTTCTACAAAAATGAGTAGCCATGAGTGGCCATTTTCATTTTCTAAAAGTAGCTCTCTCAAGAAAAAACGTTGGTGACCCCTGCTCTAATGCTACAAAGCTGCTAGAATGACACTTCAAAGTACAGATGGCTAGTAATAACGCTAACCATACTACAAAAGCAACTCAAAACCCTTTGATATAAATGATATAAATAAATGGAATTCTGTCTGTAATGTTGTGTGTATATCAGGCTAACATAGATTATGTATGATTATGTGATCAGGTGCTGTACAGCCGAACCAGGCTGGCTGCATATCTCCCTGGGCTTCAGGCTCTGGTGCATCATATTGCCAGTACCAAGGGCTTATCTATTACTGGATCCCATAGCTCGGATGTTCGCCATGTAGCAACAGCCCCTTCCATAAGTGGTACACCATGTTTTTGTCATTCTCTGTATCATATTTTAACATCCAGTATTGAATACTGAAACAATTACTGTACATCATGACATAATCACTGTCATTACTTTACAATAATTTGTGTTGTGAATTCTGAAAATCAAAATGAGGCTAAGAATTATTGTTATGGTTGTCTTCTTTTTCAGAACCGCTTACATTGTGGCTGGATGAGACCGTGGTGCCGTCTGGTGTCAAACACCAGGTCTCCCTTCTGCCGGGTAATGTAGGCTTTGACTGTAATCTGGAAAAGGTTTCAGAACACAAGATGAGACTCGCAAAAAAGATGGTCCCCGATCTTCTGCCTGCCTCACCAAACAGTGAAGGATGTTTATCCAGGCTGCCTATGAATGAGTTCTTTGTAAGTGGAATATACAGATGCACTCATAATTATTCAACCGCCATTTTAAATTACATTTTGCTTAAAAATGTACAAACTTTCAATAGGTGACCAAATAAACCTTTGGCTATTTTATTGTGTATAGGAGTATATACTATAATATTGTAATATTAGATGTGTTGAGCAACCGGTAATTAGGCATGGGTCGGCTACCGGTTTCAAGGTGTGCCACGGTATGAAAAAGTCACGGTTTCAAGACCACTGAAATTGTGCGTTATACCGTTTCTACGATACAAGAGAAAATGGAGGTCCAGCTTTCATCGTATTATATTATGTGGTTTAAAAATGACTTGACTTCTTTTCTCTTTTTAATAAAGATATTTCAAAGTAACACATTTTAGAGCAGTAATTAACAATACCGTGAAACTGTCAAACCATGATATTTTAGGTTATCATACCATCAGAATCTCATACCGGCCCGTGCCTACCCCCAATATAATGGTAGGGGAAATACAGGGATGTGGCTATTCTACTGCTTGTGGGCTGTGGATGCAAAGACCACAGTGGATATAAAACAAAGGTAAAATAAAATACCTTTATCTAATGGTAGAGGAAACACTGGGTAGATAAAATATGTTGAATACCTGTGGAGATAGATGCACTTTCACCTCTAGGATTTTCTGATCATTGTATATGCGCATGTCCATGTGTGCTTCCGTACACAGAAAGAAGATGACCCAGCAATCAATCAGAATGCCAATCGAGCAAATGTAGCCAAGTCATCTGTGGAGTGTGTCATACAGCCATGCCCTGATCAACTAAAGCAAGGTAATTCGCTGAACAAAAACAAGTAAATGGTAAGTTAATTTGTTTCCACTGAAAGATTCTCTCGTAAAGACAACACGTAGTTTTAAAGTAATTTACCTTCTGTTTTCTGAGGCTTCCTTTCAAATATCCACCTCATACATTGAGAAGCATGGCCACTTTGAATGAATGTAGCGGCAACAACAGTACCTCATGTGGCGCTGACAGTGTGATTGGTGCATTCGATGTTATAATATAATTTTAAGTTTCAAGCACTCAACAGAATATAAGAAATATAATTAGAAAAGGTGATTTCTTTATTTTATGTTAATCAGATCTCCAATGCCTATTTCCTGAGGCTCCAAGCTGTCATGTGACAGTGGTCACAGTGACCCAAAAGACGCAGAATGATATGACAGCATGGTCCACTGCTGTGGAGGAAGAGAGAGAGCAGATGCTTGGCAAGGTGAGCTGGCTTAACACAGCACTGATGGTTATTTGTATAATGTCAAATGAATCTGTGTTTCTACAGCGAGCTCTGTGATCAGCAAGTGTCAGCCATGGTATGATTCATTGTCAGCATATTTTGACCAATTTACATCACAGACTTAGAAATCTGTTTTAAAAAAAGTATAAAAAGGCTAATGGAAATTGTTTGAAATTGTCAAAACGAAGGAAGTTATGTTTCCGGAGTACAGTCATCCCTCGTTTATCGCGGTTAATTGGTTCCAACATTCACACAGGAGCTGCTGTCGGCCACTCTCTACACTGCTAACCTCCTCCTAGCATTCTGCTAACAGTCAACTCTATCCAGCTGACGTCACACATGTCAGCGCCCTTCTTAAAGCTGCACACAAGTCAAAGATATTGTATTACACTTCATATCATGTCTTTTGAGTGTTTTATATTTGTCTTTTCTGTCATTTAGCCATTTTTATGCTTGAAAATGCTTAATTTAGGCCATGGGTACGTACAATTTGCTTAAATATGCATGTTTTTTTAAAGCTAATAATAGACCATATTCAACCACAAAACAACAATCATTTATGATGAATTATTTATTTTTGGAAAACCGCAATAGAGTGAGAGCACGATGTTAGAACCACGATGTAGCGAGGGACGTATTCAATTGGGTTTTCAGCATTTATTTTGAGGGCTCGAGTGTATTTGATTCAATTTGATTGTGTCAAATGTTTTTGGTATGCCTGTCAAATATTCTTAAATACCATTTTTTTATATTCCAATTGTATTTCACTGCAATTATTGCAACCCTTTGTCAATGAAATTACACTGCCTTGCTCTCCCCATTTAGTCAGTCGTTTTATTTGAAAATATTATATCAAGACATGGTACCTCTCTAGTTTGTAGATGGAGCGAAGGACATCTGCCTCATCCTGCAGAGAGAGGGATTCTGGGCTGACTTCATCGAGCCTACCTCAGGCTTGGCGGTAAGGCCGAATGTAAACTTCAAGCAATGAAAAAAATATGAATTGATCTGTTTGAGCTTCATGGCCGTGACCTTCATAGGCCAAGACATTTGGGTTATGTTTTTAAAAGCAATGGAGTTATGGAGGCCACAGGCCTATCTCTCCCCTGAGGGCAGAGATGTGAACAGGTAGTGACCTTGGTGTGTGTCTCAGCCTATGATCCCGGCTTACTGTTTTAGGTAGTAGTAGTAAAGTAAAAGTAGTTCCAAATGCCAGATCTGAAGGATGGTGGAAGATCTTCGATTTCAGGTATATTTAAGGCATTAGCCATGTTGCAGCGAGCTAGCTTCGCATGTAGCTTCTGTCTCAGCGGCTTGGTCTGAATGAATGTGGGAGGCGCAGCTTAGTGGATCTGCACTTGACAATGCAGCTTAAGGCGGAGTAGTCAAGCGCATATCCTCATCGTCAGAGGTTGGTAAAATAAATATAAAATTGCATATTGTTCGATTCATGATGCGCACTGAAGCGAGACCACTGTATCGATACATGTATCATTGCACCCTTTGTGGTTTTGATAGCAACTCTGACAATGTTTTTGGACGATGACAATGCAACATTTTCATATTCAAATGACCTCTTTATTTTCTCCTCAGTTCTTTGGATCTTACACGAACAACACATTCTTCGAGACAGATGATAGGTACCGTCTTCTGGGTTTCCAGATTGAAGATCTTGGTTGCTGTAGAGTTATTCGACATCCTTTGTGGGGGACACATGCCTTTGTGGGGACAATATTTACCAATGCACCACCCAGCAGTTTATCATGAAAAAATGCAGGACACGTGGACACTGTCATAATCATAGTTTGGTTTATTCTGAACATGCTTAATAAATGTAAAGGAACATAATAAGCAGGCACAGATCTGAGCTTGCCATTAAAATGTTGTACATAAAACGTATCTTCCATTTTTGCAGGATTTTTGGATAAACTTGATGCAATTCTTTGAAAAAAAATACCACAGGTGAAATCCCTACTGTTAATAAATTCTTTCCCATCCCGTGAATTTTGTACTGTGTTTTTTTTGTAGTTTCAAATTTTTTTAAACTTGATTTAAATAGGGTCACACATCCAGCTGTGGGGATAGTTTTGTAAAGGGGTTGTCCTCCCTAAAGATGTCTAGGGGTCGAGTGGGAGTAATTATAATGTAGACAAAATGACAAAAGAAAGTCACTAATGAAGCGTACATCTACTGTGTTTATCAACTTCCTTGACACGGAGAGAAGCTTCAGATCTCCAGGTAGCATGTTTTTTATGCCTCCATTCATGCAACGTTCATGTGTGCACCCCACACACACAGAACAGTTTGAGCTTGTGCACAATTGGGCGTCAACAGATCTCTTATTTAGCATAGGGATTACAGAATAAATGCTAATGAAATACTTTTTTGTGTTGCACAACAGTGAGTAGTTCCTCTAGAAGAAGTTCTTTGTTGTGTGCAGAGTTGTCCTGTTGAAACATCCAATCATTACCACACAGACGAGGGCCTTCAGCCACGAGGGATGCCCCCTGCAACATCTTCACATAAGCCAGCTACTGTTTGACGGCCCTGCACAACATGAAACTTCATTGTTCCATTGAAGGAAAAAGCACCCCCAGATCATGATGACGCTCCTTCCAGTGCGCCGTGTGGAAAACATCTCAGGTGGCAACTCCTTGTCATGCCAGTAATGTTGGAAGCCATCAGGCCATCTGTTAAGATTTTTTTCTCATCAGAGAATAAAACTTTGTTCCACCTTTCATGTCCCATATTTGGTGCTCTCATGCGAGTTCCAAATGGGCAATTTTGTGGCGTTGAAGGAGACGAGGCCTTTGACGATGTTTTTTTTCTTCTTACAACCCTTCTCTCGCAGATGTCTGATGGTTATTGGACTGCACTCGGCACCAGTAATCTTCATTTGGGCCGAGGTTCGTCGGATCCTCAAGCTCAGGGCTGGTGAAATGTTTGGGGGTATACCACTTTTTAGTTGCATAACCCTCAAGATCTTTGAAGAAGCAGCGATGGCTCCCTGCGAGAGGCCTTGCTTATGCAACTCAACAATCTGACCACGTTCAAAGAGGGAAAGCTTTTTTTGCCTTTGTCATCAAGAGATCATGACAGTGTGAATACCGGACAGAAGATAACACTGAATCCAGATTTTTGTCAAGATTTTCAGTGGTCTTAACTTTTGATCAGCTGATAACCAGCCTATTTCACTTTAATGCTTCTTTGCAATAAATTGCTTGCTCCACATTTTTCTGTCTCACTCCCATTTCTTTATTTTTTTTTTTTGTATTTTGAAGCTCTATTTAAAACCTTTTATTTTAATTTTATAAGTATTCTTAAGGTTTCCATCAGGAGTGTATATAAGACCTTCTTTAGTTCACATGCACACCCATTAATACTTAGCACAATCTTGTGGTGAACACGTGTAATAACCGATCGTCACATCCCCCTTTCTTTGAAGATGAACAAATGACAATTCGTACAGTATCATTATTTCACCTTCATACCACATTTACATCACATAGCATTAATCCGTGTCTTGCAACAAACTCATCCACCTCATTTTATTGCTGACAAACATTGTTTAACAAACAGCGCTGTCCCCAAATTCACACGTATCCTTGAGTTTTACTTCATATGTTTGTGCTCCAACGCTTTGCAAAGTCTTTGATTGTATGTCTTTTGATTTGTATAGCTCTATGAAGCGTCAGGTCTGACTCATGCAGCAGTCTTTCACAGCTCGCGTTCCCTGTTTAACCGCCCTGTTTTGGCCTCGCTCTCCTCCTGTCGTTGATGTTCTCCCGCAGATTCTTTTGTAAGAAACTCCAGAATGGCATTTTGTTGCATTTGACTTTTCCATGCTGGGACTGCAGCCTTTGGATGGTCCTGGAGTGCTGTGTGGTGTAGCAGAGAGATGAGAGATGACCTCATTTGGCTCAGCATCTCCTGCAGGAATGACACATACTGTATGCATGATAGATGGGCTACAACTATAAACCCATTGTAAATTTAAGAATAGTAGTAGTAGTATTGTAATAGTGTGTTGAAAACAAATATTGAGTAATAGTAAAAAAAAATAGATGTGACAAGGTCATATTCCAAAAGTTGAGTAAACTTTGATAATGTGGTGTGCTGTCCACACATGGCCACGTTGTTTACATCTTTTATTTAGCTCACTTCCTCACCATCCATACTGTATGCTGAATACATTAAACAGAGTAATTACTTACATTTCTATGCTTCTTTCAGTGTCCGCTCTGCTTCTGGAGCGTTGTATCCAAGTAGACCCTGCCTACCCCTTCATTTTGAGTCTGGTCCCCAGCACACTTGGTTTCTAAGGCTGTACACCGCTTAGCACTTACCTCTTAACCCTTGATTTAAGGATAATTGGGACACCACCTGATTTTCGTAAAAGCGCAAAACCTAGCGGTAAGGGGTAGAATTGGGATTCAGCCTAAAGACACTTGTCACTACGTATTTCATTATCATAGCTTTCTTGTTTCACAGTCTGGTTTGAACTCCAAGTGTAACTACGTTTTTGGAATCATCATCGGTTTAGGGCATTTCTAAGCAGTTTTCCTCTTTGTTTTGGAAACTCTTTGTACTGCAAGCAATCTTATTATGTGATATGGAGATGTGTTAATATGACTCAAAATAACCCTCAAAATCACATTTTAAAGTTCTTTATAAATGATTCCAGTGCTTCAAAGGCACTTCTTTGGCGGGCCTGAAGGAGTTGAGCTACACCCACTTATGAGGCTAAATATAGTCGTTCTTTGACTTCCTGTTTAGGGGTTGCATTTAAGGCACACATCTTGGTGAAGATTACACCCTCTGTAATGAAAATACATTTGATTAAAATTAGGATAACACAACACTGTGTGTAGTAAACTACTAAAACCATTTAGATAATTTAAGTGGCATTACAATACTTCACCAATTCTAATTATTTTGCCGTTAAATATTCATGAGGTTGTGTAACAAGGTTTTTGTAATCCACTTTAACACACTTTTAGTTGATTCACACTTCCTGCAACGCAGTCTTCAGTGTAACAGTCAGCCACGGAGGAAAGACCGCAAGCCTCTTCCTGATTCTTGTAAGTCGGACTTTGTAGTTGTTTCTTTTGTTTAACTAATTAAAAAATACCAGTTATTGAAGTTTGTAATTAATAATTGTGCTATTTCTTTATTAATAAAGTCACATATGTTTGACTACTATGATGTAACCAAAAACTCCTTGTTCTCTTTGAGGAAGTTGACTGAATTAACTCAAACATGCAGAGATCTGATGGACTGTATAAAATACCGTATATGTAAATACATATAGCAGTAATGTACTGTAAAACATGTCATGCCAATGAAGACTGAATACTTTTAACTCATAAGATTTCACAATTGGGATGCAACTCCAAGTCAATAGTAAAATAACTACATAATGTTATTCTTGCCTTCTTTGTAAATTACAAACCTAGCCAAATAACACAGTTGATAAAGCATAATAATAATCATATGGTAGGACATGTTATTCCAACATTGACCATGGGTTCAACAGTACAATGTTTTTTCATGAATGAATCACATACTCTATGAATGCTTTTTCTCCTTATCTTCCATGGAATGAAACCTGGGTGTCCATTGTGGAGTTTGTATTAACCGCATGGCCGTGGCTGCACCCTTAAAAAGTGACAATACATATGATGGCAGAACTTGGATCCAGCAGAATTTTTAGAAGATAGACAAAATAATATAAAATAGACACCAATTTTGAAATATACAGTCGTCAATAATCCATTCAACTCTTCGCCTGGCGGGGTCGCGTATGTGGCTGTGGACCTGTCTTGTGGGCCGTTTTTGTTTGGTTCGCCTGCCCTTGCCTGGGGTGGCACGTTGGGGCCGGCTTACGCCGGGGGGGTGGCTTGCGGTGCTTCCCTTGGACTGACCTGGGCCGTGGGCACTTCTGTGAGCTTGGGGGGGATGCGGCAGTCTCCAGGGGGCGGTGCTGTGCTACTGGTGGCCTGCATGCCACCATAGTGGCTGCTGGGGGGCCGGGCTGTCTGGTCGGGTGGGGCTTGGTCTTGCTCATGGGGACCGTGGGCCTGGGTGACGGGCGGGGGGTGGTGAGCGTGTACCCTGGGGCCGGTCTGCCAGGGGTGTGGTGCTCTGCCGGGCCCTTGGGCGTAGGTCTTTGTGCTTTGCTGGGCTGCTGTCCAAGTCTTTACCTTCCCCGGGTCTGTCTGCGGGCTTGTCGGGGGTGGTGCTCCGGTGCGTGGGTGGTGTGCCGTCGGTTCTGGGGGCGGGTGGGTGGTCTGGCTTCCGGTTGCTGCTGGTCTCGCCTTCTCAGCTCTGATGCTCGGCCTCCCCGCGGCTTGGGGGCGCGGCACTCCCTCTCCGGGGATTTGCTGCCCCGTAAGTGTCGACTGGTGCTGTGTGGTGGGTTGCCTTGCTGCTCGCCCGTTTGCCTGCCCGCTTGCTCATTTGCTGGCTTGCTGGTAACGTCCTGCTGTTGGGATGGGGGGGCTGGGGTTTTCTTGCTCCCGAGTGTGTGTGTGTGTGCGTGCGTGTTTTTATTTATTTTATTTTTTTATCTATTTATTTATTTTATTCATTTTCTTTCCTTTTTTTAATGGGGATACACAGGGGTTTGCTCCGTGGGGGCTGGTGCTGGGTGTTACATCTCTGCCACCCAGGCCTCCGTCGAGTGAGGGGGGAGGCGATGCCTCCTGCATCCCTGGGTGGGGCGGTCCTGTGTCGAGGGTCGGGCATGGGGTGTGCCGGGGCGGGCTCCCTTGGGGTGAGGGATCGTGTTGGGGGCTGGTGCTTCCGCCGTCGGCGGGTTCCTTTCCGGTTGCGGGGGCATCTCTGGGCCTGCTGGTATGTGGCCGCCGGTGCCTGTCTGCCCTTGTGGGGTGTGATCTTTCGCTGGTCTTGGGGGTTGTCTGTCCTCTGGTCTGCCGGCGCCCTGTTTCTGGTTGGGATTGCCTCTCTGCGGCCCCTTGCTGGTCGTCCCGGGGGGGAGGGCTCTGTGGGCTGGCTCTTGGGGGGCTGGTCTTGGTGCGCCCGCCCCGGTGGCTTTCTTTATTACAGTGATGGTGATGTCTGCAATATGATTATAGTTATTACAATTGTGTGCATTACAGTTATTTTCATTCTGATCACTATCATAGTTAATAATTGCATTACTATTATTACTACTAATATGTATGACTGTTTTAATGCAGTATTATGATTGTGGTTGTTGATATTATTTTGTCCTCTCATGGTCTTCACAGCCGTCACAGACGTGCTGATGTAGTCCTGTTTTTTTTCTGTTGTTTTATTATTGTTATTACAATTGTTGTTGTTGCTGTTGTCCTTGTCTCTCTCTTTATTGTCCCCTACCTGTCCCCGCACTCTGTCCTCTGTTTTCTTCTCTCTTCTTCTCTATCCCCTCCTGCCCCGCTCCAAATTTGCATAACAACAAAACATCAAAGTTAAATAAATTCTGTATACGGTAACAGGGAAAGTGTATCTCACACTGTTGAGCTCTGTTGAGCACGTAAGGGCATTTAGATCAACAATACTGTCTGCCCTAATGGCTGGACAGGACAAAAAAAGTAATCCATTCCAGAAGGTCAGACTCAAACGGAAACCTATCCAAAAAATTTTAACACAGAACAATAAAAAAACACAGAACAATAAAAAAAGCCTTACAATTATAGTTTTACATACATTCAATACAATTCAAAATGCATATAAATGATGAACGAAAGGGATAAATGCACAATTAACATCTCTTCTACCTTGATTGAAAAGGTTCCACTGTATTCACAAATAATGCCCTTTCTACCACATATGTAAATACAGCACCATAACTGTCAACTGACATGCAAATAGAACAGAACAAGAAATGTGCTTTATGAATATCAACTTCTCCATCAGGTTTATAGCTGTTTCACTTGAGTCAAGAGGATGTGTGTCACAGAGATAACTCTGATCTTTTACATTTACATGTGCAGTGGTGTGAAAATGTTTTGCCCCCTTCCAGATTTCTTCTTTTTTGCATGTTTGTCACACTTAAATGCTTCAGATCATCAAACAAATGTAAATATTAGTCAATGACAACACAACACAATGACAACAACAATGTTGTGGGGTCTTTTGATGAGTCGACGCTGCGCTCTTGAGGTAATTTTAGTTGGCCGGCCACTGTTCCGTGTTTTCACCATTTGTGGGTAATGGCTCTCACTGTAGTTCGCTGGAGTCCCAAAGCCCTATCAGTCTGAAAAAGGTTATGAAGCCATTTCTAAAGCTTAGGGACTCCACCGAACAACAAGGTGTTTTCGCCCACAAAGGGCGAAAACATGGAACAGTGTTGAATCTTCCCAGGAGTGGCCGGCCCAAGAGCGCATCGACGACTCATCCAAGAGGTCATAAAAGATCCTTCAGCAACATGCATGTATGGAGGTAATAAAGGGCACTACCCGCTGCCAGGAGGAGGAAAGAAAGCCTGTACTTTTGTTGACTGCATAACGCTACATTATCCCAACCATATTTACCATCTATTGCATCTGTTTGCCACCCTGGTTTATTGTTCCATGTCTGATTGCTCTCTTTTTTCTGCACCATATACAATTTCACCTCTGAATTTGTGTTTTGGACTGCTGACAGTCAAATTCTATGCACAAAAAAGCAGATAGCAGCCATATTTTTTGTCCACATCAGGCAGGACAGTTTTGAAGTTGGAGCCCATAAGTTCCAAGTTCTTATGTGTATCTTTCTTACTTTTGTCAGGACATGTGTTGCCATTTCCCATTATTCCTGCTGTCCTTCCTCCTGTCGCTGGCTCCAAATGGTAAGTTAAAACATCTTGCCATTGAAAATATCTTCAAGTTGAGAAAATGATCACGTATTGATATTGGGTTTATGTATTCATAAATCAACGTGATCTTCAGGCAAATAAGTTGTTTCCAGTAACATATAATGAAAGTAAATAAAGTAAAGAATATACCTAACTCCTTTCCGCCATCTCCCAGACTGCAAAAATATTAGAAGTATGGCATTTTGCTACAGTGAAAACACAATCAAAAGTCTTCAGGTTGGTCGACTCAATGACTGTGAGATCTCTCGGTAAATAGCAATGGTGGCACTTGAGTATCATAAACTCCACAAATGGTGAATAGACACCAATAGTTGGGAGGATACAGCTGCTGACCTTTGGGAGAGGCATGACGGCAGTTGAGGAGAGGATCCAGAGCCTTGCTGAAGAAAAGAGAAGCAGACGGAAAGCATCCACATGCGGAGATAACCCTATGTCCACCTATACCTGCAGGGGTGAACTGGGACAAAAATGTAGCCCTCGGCCATTTAGCCCTGGTCCAGAATGGCCCACCCCAATCCGCATGCAGTTATTGTGACAACTTGCCCCATTGATGTACATACAAACACAAAAGCCCTTAAGAACACCAATACAGTGAACAATATCCCTTCATATTCTGGAGTCCTGAATAAAGAAATGATGGGCCTGGACATGTAATAGTAGGGGAGTAATAAGTAAACTCGTAGTGTGGAATAAGAACACTTTGAACAAGATTACATGCAAAAAATATTCTGAATGCAACCAGAACTTTGACTAGTTGGCTAAAGGATGGAAAACAATTACATAATGATCTGAAAGATGGACAAACACTTCGTCCAGCCCCCGCCCTCACTGCCAAATGGTGTCCCACTACCCACCAAACTCTTACACAATTGTGTTTTTCTTTGTAGGATGGTGTCAAAAAGAAGACGTATGCTCCAAGTCCATAATAAACTCCTGCAATGACTGTGTCAGATCTGGGCCATACTGTGCTTGGTGCCAACAGCTGGTATGTTTTTAAGCGCCATCCTGTGTTTCCATCCATCCGTCTTCTATGCCGCTTATCCTCACTGTGGTCGCGGTGGTATGCTGGAGCCTATCCCAGCCGACTTTGGGTTAGTGGTGGGATACACCCTGGACTGGTCCCCAGCCAATTGCCAGGGGAAAAAAAGACAATCATTCATGCTCACATTCATAGCTATGGACAATATCAGAATGTCTAAATTGTCCATATGAATGTGAGAGTGAATGGTTGTTTGTCTAAATATACCCTGCAATTGACTGGCAACCAGTCCAGTCAGCTGGGATAGGCTCCAGCATACTCTAGTGAGGATAAGCGGCATTGAAGATGGATGGCTGGATCAATGATGTTTCTCACCTTTATCAAATTGCTGGCACAAGGTCTCTCTCGTTAGCAGCCGCACTCGATAAAAAAATGCACTGACAGAGAGTCAGCAACGCATAGGGTGCGCTCCATTCCACGAAATGACACGGTAGAGGGCAAGCAGACTAGCTTGTTATGTGCAATATTGACAGTCTATGTAAACCGGGGCAACATTTTGGCAAAAACCACATGATAGTAAAATTGAGTCATTCGAAAATCGAGGTTTGACTGTATCAACATCAGCAATGTAACGATATGAACACAACAAAAAAACAGGCATTTGTGGCAATAAACATAAAATAACTTTTGAAAATTTGAGAAACAAGGTAAGTGTAACTAAATAAAGTGAAAAAAGAGATCCCATTTGTGGCTCCCGTTGAGGGTTTTCCCAGTTCGGGTTCAATTAACCCCATGAGTTGCTTTATGTGGAAACTTTCAAATCCTTTTTCACAATCTTAATTGTCTTAATTTAAAAAAAAATAATTTATACCCCTGATATTTTAAAATAGTGGCTAAAAGGAACTTACTTTTTGCTTCATTTTGAAAATATTTTGCCCCAGACGTGTGACGGCACAAAAATCCAGTTAAAATGTCTTTTTAAAATTCTCATCTTTTTGGTTTTTTTTGCATATCTTGAAAGAATTTCACCAAAGCAGGTGAACAGGAGTCAGCACGCTGTGAAACCCAAGCTAAGTTGATGGAAAGAGGTTGCGCTGAAGAAGAAATTATCTACCCCGTGAGCGTCCAACAAATCGACAAGGACAAATCGCTGTCCAATTCATTCAACATGCAAGAGCCTGTTCAGCTGAGTCCGCAGATGATCAGTCTCAAATTGCGACCTGGTGAGTTTGAGTTCTTATTCTCAATGCAGATGAGAAATAATTAAAAGTGTTATGACGTTATCACTTATTCACATTGTTACTGACAATTCACATGTGATTGCACATGTCCAACTGTTCAATGCTTTAGTACTTTTTGCACAACTTGCTGTTCTCTAACTGAACAACTGAACTGAACTGAACGAGTATACTGTAGTATTCAACTGATTCAATTCAATGGACGAATTAGAATTTGAGATTCGAAGAATCACACTCCACCAAATCGAATCGTGGAATAGTCGACTATTCCGAGACGCCCCTAAAGGGGACATTTTAACTACCAATTCTAATTGAACCAGGACATTTATTGGTCCATTCATGGATCAAACATCTTAGTGAATTTTGCTGTTCAGCTGCTTGTTAGGATTTAAAATTCACTAGTAAAGGTCATCCTGAAATTTCACCCGAAAGCCAAGTATGCCTAACTTTTTGAGAGTCGTGTATGCTGTATATTTTCAGTGTATTTCTTTTGCATGGTGTGTTCTCCTTTTGCTTCTGTGTTCACAGGCCTTCCAACCACATTCAGGGTTTCATTTAAAAGAGTTCAGGGTTATCCAGTTGATCTTTACTACCTGATGGACTTGTCTTTCTCCATGCGAGATGACTTAGAAAATGTAAAAGAACTGGGGCAAGATCTCTTTTCAGCTCTGAATAAAATTACCGAACATGCTCAAATTGGTAATGTATTGCCATAATTATATTACCGTAATCATTCTCGTGCATTTGTTGCAAGTAGAACAGCCATTGGGACTAATGACATGAATCTAACTGCAGGGTTTGGTGCCTTTGTTGATAAGACTGTCCTTCCATACACAAACACCAACAAGAACAAACTACAGAAGCCATGTGATGAGAATTATCAGTGTCAAGCCACATTTGGCTATCGTCATGTGCTCAGTATGACACCAAGGAGTGATGAGTTCAAAAAAGTGGTGACAGAGCAGTCCATCTCTGGGAACTTGGATTCCCCTGAAGGGAGTCTTGATGCTATGATGCAGGCTGCTGTATGTGGGGTAAGGGTTCACACATTAAATATAAACAATATATGGCACATACAGCACTGATAAAAAATGCGTTGAGGATGGTAGTGTTTAATGAGCTTTTTGTTTGACTTTTTGTTTCATGACATTTCCTGAAATTGTGTGTTCTCACACTGAACTGTATGGTTGTAGTGTTGATGTGGTGCTTTCATTAGATGCTTTAGTCGCTGAAACGCTGTGCTTCAAAGGACCCTGCTCAGGAAGCAACATATCCAAACTAAAGTATGTTTTTCTTTGCATCTACAAGGTCTACCTGTATTTGGCGTCGAGGTAAAGAATATACATGTCTATACTATTGGGCAAGCATAGACTAAGTTGCTCGTTCAGTGAGTTTTAGCGATAGAGGAATGATACTTGTGTTTGTCGCATAAGGGGAGAGGAAAGCCTGAGCTTCCCTGTTTAGGCTGCTAACCCCCCAGAACCGACCTCGGATAAGCGGAAGTGGATGGATGGGTGGCTGGGTTTTGGCTGACATTGGTGTGGATGCGTGGATGGATGGATAAATAAATTAGGACCCTGCTAATTATGCCTAAGATGCCACAATGAAGACGAGCTCTGCGATATAGCATACCTCTTCAACAAGAAATGCAAACGGGACCATCAGTACTTCCTCTGTCCAAGAAAGGAGGACAGTGGAAAAAGGAAAGAGTACTAGCCACTGGCGACTTCACCAGCGACCAGGTTAAATGCTTGTAAAAATTGTCACCTGAAGATGCAGAAGTGGTCACAAAGTTCTGTGCGGCCGAATTACAACAATTCCGCAAAGATGAGTGGGCCAAAATACCTCCACAGCGCAAACGCTTGGTTGCAGTTGTTGCTGCTAAGGGTGGCCCAACCAGTTGTTAGGTTTAGGGGGCAATCACTTTTTCACACAGGGCCATGTAGGTTTCAATTTTTTTTTCTCCCTTAATAAAGTTTCCTTAAAAAACTGCATTTTGTGTTCAGCTGAGTTGTCATTGACATTTAAATGTGATGATCTGAAACATTTAAGTGTGACATGTAGAAAAAAAAAAGTACCCTATGCATAGGTCCAAGTTGACTAAATACAAACAAATGTTCCCTTTTACTTAGCTTTGCTTGGAGGAAGTTCCTTGTTGCAGCTGAGTTCCTGGGGAAAAAATGGAGGGGCATTTGTGGAGTCACCTTTTATGGTGATATGTGACATCACTGTTGAGTAAGAGGGGTCCCCTTACGCGGGCGGGCTCTGCCCTGACGGGCGCCGCGGCCCCTTCTGTGTTTTTTTTGTGTTTTGTCAATGGGTAGATAATTTGAGTACACACTTTGTCACGTATGCTAGGTTTGATAGAAGAAGAGTCTGCAGAACGCCGGCCAGGCTGTCGTCAGTCTGAGCTTTGCATGAAGTCCTAACTCTTTGATGACAAGTATTTTTCACAACAAACTACTGAAATAAAACGTCTGCGCAAGGTGGGAGAGGCAAACTGACTAGAGGCTCCTTGCAAACAATCTTTTTTTATCTGAAAATTGATTATAAATTGCATTCTATTTCTTAGAATAAAATAGGTTGGAGGAACAGTAGCACTCGACTGCTAGTGCTGGCAACGGATGATGGGTTCCATATGGCTGGAGATGGAAAATTGGCTGGCATCCTGGAGCCAAATGATGAACAATGTCACATGACAAACAACCTCTACTCCAAGAGCAATCAGATGGTATGTGGGAGCTACTACTCCACTAAGGGGTTCATTATTGATCCTGTATGAGAGTACATATGCATAAAATATACAAACGCCACACCGCCTCTCACAATATTTAGGATTTTGAAGTTTGAATTATGGATACGTTTTAACTGTTCATGTACAGGACTACCCATCTGTTGGACAACTAGCCATGCAGTTGGAAGAAAACAACATTCAACCAATATTTGCTGTGACAAAAGATGTGGAAAATATGTACAAGGTAAGCAAATTTGTTTCTCACACATTCATATGGTTACCATCGCATACGTACCACTATGGTATTGACTGTGAAATGATTCTTAAAAGACATTCTGAATTTAATCCTAGCAACTCTCTAAAATGATTCCAAAATCGGAGGTGGGAGTTCTGTCGCACGATTCGAAAAATGTGGTTCAGTTGATTGAAAGTGCATATAATGTAAGTTTTGAATTGTTGCCATTTTCTTTGAATAAAAAACAATGATTGTTTTTATTTGTGTGTTGTGAATGATCGCTCATATTCACCCCGAAACTATTGTGTTTCAGAGATTGTCCTCCAAAGTTACACTAACCCACGATAATCTCCCTGTAAACGTGAGAGTTGTCTATACGCCACGATGTGAACATGCAAGGCAAGAAGGGAACAACAAAGGGGTTTGTGACAATGTTCGTGTGGGGCACGAGGTCAGTTCATGTTACTATTCTAAAATGTGGTTATTTTTGGGATGTGGTCATGTGGTCAATGTGTGCACAATTGTTAGGCAAGTTTTTATTTAGTTACTGAACTCCAGAGCTCTCAGTCAATCCAAAATGTTAACACCATCCGGAATATTCAAGAAAGTAAGTCAGGTTCAGGCTTTATCTTATGAGAATATTTCTACATGCACAATTATGAATTATGCAATTATTAAAGAACATTTTGTGTGTCATAGTGAGAATAAGCAACTAAAAATTTCCATAAAATATTTGACATTTCCAAAAAATTAATGATTGAGCAATATATCACCGTTCTTTTCAATTCTTTTCAACATCCAAGGAGTCTGGTTTCTTGACGATCAGCTATTTTTGCAGCAACCACAGCCTCCCAGACACTTTTACTACTGTTTTCCTTCATTGTAAAGTTCTCAGCAGGGCTTAGGTCTGGTGAGGAAAGGAGCTATGCAGTGGCAGGCGGTGCACATGGTACCTGGGCCTTCATTGGGGATTGAGCAGGCCAGAATTTTTTCGGCAGACACTGATTAGAAAAAATAATAATAATAAAAACTGCTTTGCTGGGGTCTCTAACTACAGTCAACCACGTTAAGCATCAGCGACATTACCACTGCAGGGGAACTGCAACACAATAAGTGTCGTCACTGATACACCTGACCTATATTACTGTTTGTAACTTTGAGTTAGTGACTAATTTCTACCGGTGATTGGCAGTACACTGGTGCTTGCAAAGTTGGTGCTCAGCCAAATGTAACGAGCGTCAATAGAAAGTGTCCGTGATTAAGGGTTCAGACAGCAAGATACTGTAGCTCCAAACATTTACATTACAACATTACCTGGAGCAGTTGACAATCAATATTTACAGTATCTAATAACATGACAAATATATAATACCTTTTAAAGGGGACCTATTATAGTAATTTTCAGGCCTTTGTATTTAGTTCTGGACTCCTATAGAGCAGCTACACACGATAACCTGCACAGAAAGCTTTCTAGATCTTCCAGACTCTGCACGTCTTCCTGCAGCGTTTCCTGCCTCCCGCCCAAACGGTCTGTGTAATTTAACATTTCCTGGGACCCATACGTGTTAACAGTGAACAGAGCAGAGCGAAGCAGAGCGCGGGGAAGGCAGGCCTACAGCGTTTGCCTGGGCATGGAACTCGGTGTTAAAAAAACACAGCGTGCAGAGCCGTCCAAAACTGCTTTCAGATCTCACTTCCAAATGCGCACACCTCATTATCTGATGCGTTGGCATCGTTTCACAGGAGAATACAACATTGTAACAACATTTATGGGTCAGAAAAGAGGAAAAGCGCAATAGGTCCCCTTTAAGTAAAATACATCTATTCACCAGAGATGTCAATTTCTCTTCCTCGGTCAGCCATTGTGGGCGTAATTTGGCCTGCAGAACAATTTTGCTTTGATCAACAAATCAGAGAACAGATAAGTGTTGATGTTACTGTGTGTCGGCTAGCTGGCCCTGGGAGGCGAATCAGAAGTTTGATTGGATAAAAAAACACACACACACACACACACACACACACACACACACACACACAGCTGCATTGCTAATGATGTGTAAGTGACCAGCACTCCTGATTCTGAATGCCCTGGCCAGATTACATTGACATGGCAGCACATAGAAGCTAAAATACTAGAATTTAAGTTGTAAATGTACAGTATGTCAGTGCTCCTGATTGTGTTTAGGCCAGCAGAGAAGGCTTTGTTGAGTCATCTCATTATTCTTTCATATTTAAAGGAAACTGCCCTTTTTTTGGAATTTTGCCCATCATCCACAATCCTTATGTGAGACATGAACACACGTCTTTCCATTTTCTGTACGTTCTAGATAGTGACAAAAACGCTAGCACGAGGCACTGCACATAATGGGATACATCTATTTCGCCTATAAAGCCCTCTAAAAAAAACCTTGAAAACTGAAAATGTTCACTTTCGTCATATTATCAGTTATATTATTTTACCATTTTAATGACCAAAAAAACGTTTTTCTACAGATTTCCTTTGACGTGACTGTAACAGCAGACACATGCATGGAGAATAAGTCATTCTCGATCAGACCACTTGGTATAAAAGACACATTGACAGTGAGACTATCTACAAACTGCGAGTGTCAATGTCAAAACCCCACGGCAAGTGAACACCCACATTGCATGAGCAAGGGAAGAATAAGATGTGGTATTTGCAGGTGAGCTTTACATCATCTCTGTATCATCTTGTTTGTCTATATGTGCCCTGCTATTAGCTGGTGACCAGTCCAGGGAGTACCCCGCCTCTCGCCTGAAGTCAGCTGGGATAGGCTCCAGCATATCCGTAACCCTAGTGATGATAAGTGGCATAGAAAATGGATGGATGGATGAATGTAGCGTCGTAATTATTTCGGATGTTGTGTGTTGACAAGTTTTATTTTGTATTTTTGTCAAGTTTGTAAAGATTGTCTTTCAATTGAGTTTGAGATTTATCTCCTCC
Organism: Dunckerocampus dactyliophorus; assembly: GCF_027744805.1. NCBI lineage: Eukaryota > Metazoa > Chordata > Actinopteri > Syngnathiformes > Syngnathidae > Dunckerocampus > Dunckerocampus dactyliophorus. The sequence continues at coordinate 24,058,685 of NC_072827.1, forward strand.
TTTTTGCACTACATAGGAGAGTTCCCCCCCCTCCCAAACCGCTATTAAAAAAGCCAACTAACTTAAATAATAAATAATACATTATAAATGCGCTACTTTTTACTTTTACTTGAGTACAATTTTTCAGTACTTTTTATACCTCTGCTTTTAGTTTTGCACATTTTAATTTATATTTTGTTCTGTTTTTGTGTTTTGTTTCACTGTAAATAATTGGAAATGTACAAATAATACACAATCTGAATGAACCTTTTTGTCTAATTGAGATGTATAATTGATTTCTGTATCTGTTCCATGTTGAGAATCTAAATAAATCCATATACATAAATATATGCATTTTGGTAATAAATCAATTTAAATCAATTTAAGCAACAAAAAAATTGAGCAGCCATTTGGGAGCTCTTTTTAGGGAGCCGATTCTTTTGGCTCCAAATTCCCATCACTATCACGCTGGTCATTTTTGACCAAACAACTCTAGAAGCACTGAACTCCCAGGTTCAAGCGTGGACCTATCCAAAACAGGCCAAAAACCCTTGGTAACAAATTAAAATATCATACACCAAAACAACAAAGCAGAACAAAACCCATTGTTCCAACATACTCTATTCCAGCCTTTGGTTATGCACAAAGCAATAAAGTTATTGGCAGAACAAAATTCCTCATGGGTCCTAAATTTCCATTCTACTCCATCAAATGCTGTTTCCGCATCCCAGGTAATAATCACTGCATTGGATTTCTTGCACTTCACATAGTGTGTGGTATCCACTAACTGTTGAATATTGGATCAAGACTCGTTTCTAAACAAATTCCGTTTTATCTGTTGCCAATTTATAGTATCGAGTTAAATTGTTTTGAGATGCCAACATTTTTGAACCTGTGAGCTGGCATGGTGTAGCTCCCTGTGATGGTGGAACCCTTCGATCCTGCTCTTTAGGTATCACTTCAATAGACATCTGCGTTGTTTTCAGTAGTTTTCTTACTTGGAAAGAATGGTGAAACACTTGAATTAGCCAGAGTAACGTCATGGAAACATTCCTGCCAAAAACGGAGAATGCCTGAAATAACACCAAAAGAACCTGCAATTGATTATTTTTGCAAAAAGGTGAGATAACCAAAAGAGTGCAGAGCGGTTTGTAGGTATCTAGTAGGTATGAACACACATGGGTACATGTTGTTTTAACACAATGTGCTCTGCTGTAGCGTTCACACAACCCAGAAGGGCAAAAACAACACCTAGAAGTATAAGAAAACATGTGACACATGCATATACACGTACAAGTACACGTACACGTAAAGTCAAATTTGGCCTAAAATTTCCACACATCAGAAAGTGGACCCGAACACCATAACTTTGAAATACCTCACAAGGGTTAATCCACTAAAACTAATGTGTTCTTGTGAAGGAGTATCATGGCAAGCCAGTGGGTTTTGGGGGTCCTCTTAACACCTTCTCTTATTGTTATTAAGCTGCAGTCAAGGCTTTGTCGGTCAGTTCTGCGAGTGCTCCATCGGCAACAAAGAGGAGCACACCCTGAGAGCCTCCTGCCAGAGGGAGAGTGGCATCGAATGTGAGAATCGAGGGGATTGTGTGTGTGGCAGATGCCAGTGCCACACCACAGCAAGCGGCAGCAGTTACCATGGTGACTTCTGTCAATGTGACGACGAACATTGTGAAAAGTTCCAGAATAAATTATGTGGAGGTAATGTTTCTTCCTTTGAAGTAATAATATAATATCATTTTGTTGTCTGCATAGTGTCACTTCCAGGTTAGGGATGTTTGCAGACTCTATTCTCTATTCATTACGTCTCATCAAATACATTTGTCCAAGAGACAAATTTTTTCTCAGCAGACAGTGTGAGGGTCAGACGCTGTCTTAAAATTAAATTAATACTGTATCCTAAGTAATATATTATTAGCATATATATTACATATATCATATATCGCATTTTCGAGACCAGAAGGCGCACCGTATCAAAAGGCGCAGTCTCAGTTACGGGTGCTATTTCTGTATTTAACACATACGCCATTGCTGCAGAGGTTGGACGCAGTAAGACATGCATTCATTTTAAACTCAACAAAGATCTTGAGGGTTATGCAGCAAAAAAGTCAAGTGGCAGGCCCAAAAAAATATCAGCGCCCCTGAGCCGGAGGATCCGATTGGAACACACGGGGCGACCCTCGGTCCAAATTAAGGTTGTTACTGGTGCCGACTGCAGTCCAATAAGCGTCAGACGGCATCTGCGAGAGAAAGTTTAAGAAGAACAAACGTCTTCAAAGGCCTCGGTCTCCTTCAACACCACAAAATTGCTTGTTTGGAAATTGCATGAGAGCACCAAACATGGGACATTGAAAGGTGGAGGAAAGTTTTATTCTTTGATAAGAAAAAAAATGGAACCTTGATGGTCCTGATGGCTTCCAACATTACAGGCATGACGAGGAGGTTAAGATTCTATTTTTATTTATATTTAACATAGCAGAACAATTTTGTTTGTTTGTTTTTTGGTTTTGTAAGAGATGCTACTGACTGAGACCTTACAGTAAATGTGAAAATATTTTTATATTCAAACCACATCCAGTATATTTCTTTGAATAACTTACCACTTCCTCTTAACTTCTAGGAAATGGTAAGTGCAACTGCGGCACATGTGAATGCTACCCAGGCTTTGATGGCTCAGCGTGTCAGTGTACAGTATCTGAGGAAGGCTGTCGTACCCCGAACAACACCATTTGCTATGGCAGAGGGAACTGCAAGTGTAACCGTTGTGAGTGTAAAGACGGATACCAGCGTCCGCATTGTCAGACGTGTCTTGGCTGTCCTGACCCCTGTCAAACCAAACTGTAAGGAATGTGATCACTCAGAACTGATCACAAACACTCATGTGAGTTGACTTCTATGGACCAGAGTTATAGTTTGTATTCATGTAAATCTTTTCTTTCAGAAACTGCATTGAATGCCTTGGTTTTGACTTGGGTCCCTTAAAAAAAAACTGCAGCGTGGTATGCAGAGAGAGTATTTTGCATGAGATGGTAGATCAGTTCACCATTTCAAGTAAACAGTGCCAGCAAAAGGACATGGAGGGCTGTTGGATTAAATTCAAGCTGGACCAGCTGGTTGGAGAGGACAGGTACAAGGCTGAAATTCTGAAACAGAGAGGTAAGAGTACATGCAAATCTATGAAGTGATTTTTATCCATTTATTTAGGGCCCTGCACAGTAATGTCAGATATCAACTTGCCTTTGCTTAAAGGTGCTGTCTGCCTTGGGTTAGGTACTGCATGGGGGGCGCTAACTTTGTATATTACACCCTCCAACTTTGCAGGCCACGAGCCACGTAATACAACCCAAAAAAATAAATAAAATGTAAAAATGTATACAAATACACAGAAGAGATTACCCCAAATATAAAGGGTGCTGAATGTAAACATTATGGCTGATAGGTAATTATTCATTATCTCTTAATTAGCTCACTTTTCTCACATTTAGCTAATTTCATTCACATTTGAAATAGAAATTAAATGGTGAATCTAAATCAAAATCTTAAATGCTGAATGTCACATTTCCATCCAAATGTTTGATGTAACCGCCAGCCCCCTATACAGCGGTACGTCTGCCTAATACCAGATGTCAATCTTTTTTCCAGACTGCCCAGAACCACCCAGCATCTTGGCCATCATTGGGGGCTCCATTGCATCAGTGGCTCTTATTGGCATCTTATTGTTGTTGCTTATCAAGTTACTCATTTACATGAAGGATCTGAAAGAGTTCAGGAAGTTTGAAAATGAAAAGAAGAAATCCAAGTGGGCAAAGGTAAGATAATATCCAAGGTGTGTGTGTGTGTATATGCACATACATACCATGTAGTGGGGCAGTGTGCATAGAATTATGACAAAGGGGTTATAACTCAATGAGAAGGAAGTCAAATTTCCGCTTGTCTTGGTCACTGGGCCTTCTTCTTCTTCTTCTGTTAACAGGCTGACAATCCACTGTTCCAGAATGCCACCACAACTGTGACCAATCCAACCTTTACTGGAGAATGAGTGCTTCTGCAGCACTGCCTACTCCCAGTGAACGCAACAGCATCAGAATTACAACCTTAAAGTTTCATTATTTTTTTCTTGTTGCATAAAATCTGAACTGTCCTTTTTTGATAATGAAAGGTTCCCCAGTTTATTAGGTTGACTGCTGAAAATATTGTAAATAATTTGCTGTTTGAGTTGACTAGGGCAATTTGTCATTTGCAGCTGATTATGAACAAATCTATAGTAAATATACTGTAGTACATTACTGCTTTATAATTTGAAATTGTCAGAACATTCCAACCATTTTGTATTGGGGATTGTATGTTGGTATGCAGTATGTTTAAAATGTTTAAATGCAATGCTTATTCTTTTAATTGCAAATATTAGCTTCATTTACATAGTCACAGTTTTGTTTGAAGGTTTTAAAGGAACATCAGCTTTGCATTGCCTACTGATTAAATTTTGCCATTTATCGTCTACCGATGATCATCTTCTTATCCCTTTCAGTCACAGACGGGCAGGAGCACCAGTCAATCTGTCACGACACAGACATAGATACAGACATTTAAAGTCACTATTTAACCTCTCATTAGCCCCTTCCACCAAAAGTCAAGGACGTAAAACTTTCCTGTTGTGACCCTATGTGTTTTTTTTTTTTGCTGTTTTCACATCAGGCTGATGACGTATGGGGGAAGTGTAGATTTCTGCATTGATACCATGTAAACAAACACGCACATTTATTTATTTATTTTTACTAAGTTGTAAGTAAAGAAATTACAAAGCAGTAAGATGCAAAACAAGATGATTTTCAAAATGAAATTTTTACAATCAGTGAACGGTTAGGGCTTTCTTTCCAAGTGTCTACTTGCATGTCCGCAGTGTCCAACACAGTCAGAATAGTTATGACATTTTCGAGTCTTTTTAGAGAGACGGTTCTTTTGGATGGGCTCACTAAAAAGAGCCGGCTCGCGGGAAAGAGCCAATTCGTTTGCGACCGACACATCACTAAGAAAGATGTCCTCTCAGTGAATGATGAACTCATGAAGGTCAGGTGAGTCCTCATGGTCCATTTCAGCTCTCAATTACAACACATAAAAAAATAAATGTCAGTGTTGAGCTCATAACAACACAACACAAAGATTTAGCTTTAGCATCAGGTGATCGGTTAGCATTACCATTGAGTTCACTTGGCTTTTGTCTAACTAAACAAATGGCATGCCACTGACTACTGTTAGTGTGGTAGTTGAAAGGTGCAGTGTTTGTCTCAAGCAGGTCTTTATTCTTCATCCGCCATAACAAAATAAATGTCAAGATTTGGCGCCAACACTTGCCAGCCCAAAACATTGTCCACAAACCCAACAGCCCAATGAGTGAGAGGCATGCCCTCTGGTGTCTGTCACAACATGGAACAAACTAAATGCTGACTATTTGATTTGATTTACTTTCAACTCATTTACTGCTTTTTTTTCGAAACATGTCTTCAAGCAACAAGCTAACCAAGTCCTTTTGTTGCTGATTTGGTCATACAGCTTGTTGGTACAGTAGTACAGCAGTCCAACCATTGCAACTGTTCATCATCTTATAATATTGCTTAAGTTTCTTCATCTTCTTTTCAGTTTTTGTGTGTATTGTACATTAAATGTATAATATTGTACATTAAATGTACTTGTTTTGAATTTCCACCGCAAAGTCTCGCTGACTTAGGGCGAGAGGCGCGGTAATAACAAAGTTCCTGAAAGGGTTCCTGTGGTGGAAAAGAGCCTTTTCACACCTGCTGGCAATTTAGGGCAGGGGTCGCCAACCCATCGATCACGATTGACCAGTTCGTCTTTGGGACTTTTCCAGTCGATTGCTGTTGTAAACTCCCCAATTACATGTTTGTAATTAATGCAGGGAGGATGTCATATTTCTCACGCCAGGGACCTTGCAGGGCAGCTAAGGGTCCTTCTTTGGACCAATGGCACAGTCAAGCCATTCGAACAGCTGTGGTTGAAATGCGTTTATATATTTGTCTTCCTGTGTTAGTGTTAAAAGATACCAGACAATTTTGATTGGAAGCTATAACCATCTAATACATAAAACTCATTGAATAAACGGGGGAAATACTTTCTTTGTGTCTGTTGCGTATAAAACATGATGCGATGTCAATTTCTGCCCGTTTGCGCATTGTCATTTTATGACAAGCAAAAGTGTGTCACAATGAGTTTAAATATCAAAAGTATCGATATTTTGATTTGAGAGTTTATTTTAGAACCTGAACCGCTGGTGTCGGAAGTATCGATATTTCATCACAAGCAACAGTAGTGGCAGATGCAGGAAGGAAATCACCACAGGCTTTGATGAGTACACACTGAGTCATACAAGACACTATTTTTAATAGGTACGCATGAGACTGTAAAATGTGATAGCTGTAACGTTCCTGAGACAATAGAACATGTTCGTGTGGCAGGATACGATATAGAAAGAAGGAATATAATAGGAATACACTATAGAGAGCATGGGGGCTCCCATAACATCATCTCCAGAGACCATGTTAAAATACATCTTAACTAAATCAACAAAACAAGGTTTTTAAAGCCACCGAGCTTAGTAATAGTGTATAAATGTGTTTAGTTTTTGTTTTTCTTCCCGCAAATGTCCCCAGAATGTATTTTGTACAGCCTGTAAAGTCACAGTGATCATTCACATCCGGATGGTGGCAGTATTGCACAAGTTATAGTTTGCATCCGCCGTAAAACGACAAAGAAGAAGACGTAACTAAAATCCCTCTGACTTCCGGCTTCAAACTGAACCGGTAACCTGGCAATAAACCGAGGGCTCTCGTCGTAAAAACTGTCTAAGCTTTTATTCATTCATACAACAATGAGCGTATTGAGCAGTGAGGGCAGTGGATCCGTGGTGGTCGTTGGAGAATGGATCTGAGACTCAACACAGAGAGCAAGCAATCTGCGTTCTTGATTGTTGGTCCTGCGCTCATCTTTTCTGTCATTTTTGCTCATCTAGTGAGTTGCCATGGGACGTGCAAACACCGCGTCCCTCTTCCGGATGAGGTAACATTATTTGACCGCCCTCCTCTCCCCTCCCCTCCCCCATGTCATTACTTACTATACTTGAATCAATACCCAGGCTGTTGCTGATAACTGGGAATGGAACATGGAAATTGACGCTCACAGTGGGGGAAATAGTATTTGATCCCCTGATCATTTTGTAAGTTTACCCTCTTACAGAGATATATACAGGACATCAATTTGATGATACTTTTATTGCAACAGAGAAAGAGACATAATGTAAAAAAAAAAATCCAGTCCACCAGAGTTTCACACATTTCAGGAGGGATTTGGGTCAGTGAAACAGCCAAGCAGAATGTTTACACCTCCATGGTGGACTGTAGGCGTCAGCTTCACGATTCTGCAAAAAACGTGAATCACATTTTTTTGCTTGGAATTGAGATCATGATTCTCTAGGATGATTTTTGTCAGACGAACACGTGTGCGCGCGCACAGGCTCACCGTGTTCAGGGTCATGTGCTTATGCTTTAAATAAATCACTTTTTATTGTTATCATTATATTAGAACCCTCCATTGTCTTTTGATGCTTTAAAGATCCTTCCAATGGGCTTTCCGCTGTTCTTCATGGGAGGTCCCAGCATGACAGGTGTGGTATTGTTGTGCTCATATTCAGCATTTCTCAGCCTCCATACAAGTCAAGTTGAGTTGATGCCAAAGTGCTTCATTTTAATGGGACCCTCCCAGGAGTGTCCCTCTGGTGGACAGCGTCATTCATTTGTTCCAGAAAGTTTGACTAAAATCAATTCCCATAAGAAATCATGTCAATCTAATTAATCCGTTCCAGAAATCCAACATGTTTTCATAGTTTTACAATTAAAAACACAATTCAAAATGCATATAAATGATGAATGAAAGGCATAAATTAACCTTTATGGTTACTTTACCTTCATTGACGATATGTTGTTGGCAAAGACAGAACGTGGCAGCGAGATCAACACGGACAACACCTTTGTGTTTTGCCATAACTTATTTTTTTGAATGTATAAATGTTTTTCACCTCACTAACCCAAAATGGAGCCAAAGATAGTTACAAGTGCCAGCATTTGATAAAGAAGGCGAGAAACACGACTGAATTCAAGAATCATTAGAAATGATGTTTAGGAGAGAACAACCAGTACACATGAGAATCAAAACTCAGTTTAGATCAACAAGCTCTATTCAATCGGAAATTGTTCTAAATGTAGACTAACTGTGCTAACTTTAGGCTACCTGTGCTTAATTATTTGCAAAGATGTATCTAGACATTGAGACACGTACTAAGACATTTGCAATTTGATGAAATGAATGAAAAGTTCAATTCTTCTGTGAACAATTGGCAAGTTGTTTGGAGGTTTGTCTGTGTTATTATGAGAATGTAACATCTGTTTCAGGAAATAAGCCAAACCAATGGAGAAAAGCTGTAATGGGCTGCTAACAAGGACGTTCGGTGATAAAAATACATTAAGACCACAGTTGGACTCCCACAGTGTATTAATGTGCACCGTATTGTACGGTAACGGGAGAATGTGCACAAACTGAGACAAAATTTGGGGTAAATTTTCAGTGTTGACCTAAAACACGCCAACCAAGGTTCCACTGTAACTATATGCACGGTGACAACAATGTGAAGAGACACGTACAACCTCTGGTCCTTTGCTTTCTGAAAATGTGACCCACTGAGAAATTGAGTTGCCTTGCTCTAAACTTGTATTTTTTTGTGTCTTGTTTAGGTTATCCATCATGTGTATTTGAAGCCTGAACGTTTGATGAAAAGAAGCTCTGATGACCTTCATCTGAAGATTAAGATCATCTATGACTACAGTGTTGACCAGTGAGTACTGAGGTAGTCCATTAGCTGAAAACACGTTTCTTAAGACGAGAGTAGTTATAGCTGTAGTTACTGGTGAACAACTATCATGGCTGCTGTATTAGCATACAAAGGAAACTATATCTGGCCAGTCATGCCTGTTGACCTGCAGTTTTTCATATTAATGAATAGGGTGACAAGATATTTTGTTTGGAGAAAAGCTGTATCGTAAGAACAGGGCAGCCATAAGCCCATCAGACTATGAATGATAATACGGTGATATGGAAGTGTGCAAGGCATTATTGGACGCGCACATTAAGTGCTTTAAACATACCTTGCAATCCAACCAACTTTGGTGTTCCCACCGTCAGTGAGTGACATGTGGCTGTTTTTCCCATCAAAGTTGAACAGCTGTCGCCATGTTTAATGTCCAGGCAGAAGCTGTAGTAATTGTACATTTGATCAGAGTTACTTAAAATTTCTCAGCTCAAACCACGTAGATATTCAGACGTTGTTTCCACTTTTAATCACCAAGTGGTTCTATTTACACTCGTTTACATTTGGCTGAGCAGCGACTTTACAAGCTCCAGCGATCACCGGTTTTGCTTCATAACACAGCTTATATGTAGAAGAGATCCGTGTTGACAATTTAGCGACGTGGTCATTATATTTAGCGAGTGGGGGTGCGCGTTACAAGTGAAGTAGCATCGACCGTGCGCACCTTCAATTGTACACAAGTATCGTCGTCCAATGCCAGTTTTATGCCAGTATGAAAGCTTCATAAACCCCTCCACAATACAGCCCAACCCTTGCAGTGACAGAACCAAGAATGCACAGCCTGGACACACTCCTCCGTTGTCTGGCAAAGACTCACCTTCCTGGCGAAACCAAGACAGTCTTGCTCACTGAACACACATGGATGTCCATAGTGTGGCCCGGGGGCCATCTGTGGAATGTCGCTCATTGCAGAAATAAAATAAAGAATAACTCAGCAAAAGTGGAAAAACAGAGGCATCATGTAACTAGGAAAAGCTAAAATGTCGATACTAATAACTAATAAAAACACAAAGATTTGTCTTTAAATTTGATAGATGAATGAAAACTATAATTATTCTCTATAAAGTGCATTTTGTGTTAATATTTACCGATTTATTTCATTTGCATCATTTCATATGGGAAAAACTTTTTTGGTTTACATACGTTTTGGTTTTCGTCTGACCTTCTGAAACAGATGAACGGTGCTAACCGAGGTTCCACTGTATATAGTTTAACAAGACTAAGCCAGTAATGCCCTTTTCCCCACAGGCTCCCTGCAGACAAGAGAAGACTTGTAAAGGTAAGAAGTTTTACAGTAATGTATGTGTAGGTTTTATGGCAGGCACCCCACCTGCCAGCTCCCTGTTACAGCTACAAGATCACTCACTCACTTCACATCACCATCCTTAAAGGAAAAGTGCACTTTTTTTGGAGTTTTGCCCATCATCCACAATCCTTATGAACTTGAACACACATCTTTCTCTTTTCTGTGCGTTCTAAAGATATAAAAACAGCTAAAAAGAGACCGCTAAGAATGCACATAATCCAACCATGATCCAAACATTTCGACAATAAAGCTTTCTGAAAAAACCTCCAAATAGCGCCAACAACGCTCCATTTACATAATATAAGCTGCATATTAACCAAGCTGCAGCGATGTTGTTGTTATTATTGTTATTAAAATTGTTAGGCTGAAGAACTACTTTACTGGTGTAGTCACACCTTGCCACACCGCACCGGCTAGCGACTAGCTTCACCATATACTCACCCAAAGTGCATCAGCGCCGCGCTCACAACGTATCAAGCCACTACCGAAACGTAACGCTACATGTTGCAGCTGCCCACACTGCTGTGTTTTTGTTTTTGTTTTTGAGTTTGGAAAAGTTAACGCTAGGTGTAGCGTTCGTTTCTGTGTTGCTCTGTGAAATCAATGCGCTCAGGAAGGAAGTTTCGGGAATGCTTAAAACGACCGAAGTACGGCAATGCTACGCCAATTGATGCCAGCGTGTTTGATCACTCCCTTATCAAACCTATTTGCTGTTTGACTTTTCCTGCATTTTCATTTACACGCTTGGCCTAGCTGTCACTGGCGGCAGCTGTTTTCTCACTTGAGCTACCATCTACCCCTCTACTCTGTTTTTTCTATCTTAACCCAACCGTTCAAGACAGATGGCTGCCCCACAGAGCCTGGGTTCTGTTCAAGGTTTCTTCCCCAGAGAGTTTTTCCTTGCCTCTGTTACCAAATGCTTGCTTATGTGGGGTTCAGTTGGTTTCTCTTTTCATGTTTGAGGAGCGTGATAGACATACCTGACTCAGACATACATGTGTAAAGTGCCTTGAGATGACTCTTGTTGTGGCTTGGCACTATATAAATGAAATTGAATTGAATTGAATTGTCAAATTTGGTGTTATCGATCTCACACTCTCTCATACTGGGCACTGGAAGTTCAACATGGCACTTCATTGCAAATACCTCTCTGAGCATGTGGGAAAAAAGAATTGGAATTCTTGCTACACATGAAGATGTTCTAGGCTATAAGAAAATTACCAACACCCTGAAACTGAACGGTGGCCAAGATCTTACAGTGCTTTAACAGGACAACTTCTACTCAGAACAGGCCTCGCCATGGTTGACAAAGAAGTTGAGTGCACATGCTCAGTGTCATATCCAGACGTTATGTTTGGAAAATAGATGTATGAGAAGGGGTGGCTGGCCAGCCTGTCAGTGCACAGACCATACGCCGCACTGCATCCAATTGGCATCCAAGACTGTAATCTCCGAAGGAAGCCTCCTCTAAAGATGATGCACAAGAAAGCCTACAAACAGTTTGCGGAAGACAGTCAGACTAAGGGCAAGGATTGCCGGAAGCATTTCCTGTCTCACGCATATATCCAGACTCCTGCACGCCCACACATTTGCTCCACTCAGAGCATACAATCAAAAGAACATGAATATATTTCACTAGCTCATTATCACTACCAAATCCCCTTTTCCTTACCAGCAAAACCCCTGCATGCATACTGTACATATTAGTAGATGAAAACAGTCAGTACAATTTTGTTGATGGGTGGTGATACAATTCCAGTGATACAGTTAGAGTTGTCAAAGTAACAGCCAGTGCCATTGTGTTTTTCCTCAGGGTAACCTGTTTCCCCAGGCAATTGACTACCTGCAGAAGGCATTATTTGTGAGGCAAAGGGTTGGGCCTATTCTGCTCAGCAGGTATGTACTGTATCCTATCCACCACAGCAAACTAAACGCAAAACATTTATGGTTGGTCGATTTGTTTGTTGTAACAATGCTTCCTGCCAATAAAGTTCATAGCCCTGGAAAGCATGTTTGTTTTTGTATTATTTGTAAGCAACATGCATTTGTATGACAAGCAGCATAACTGAGTATGTTTGTTGCACCATGTAAAATGTGTCAAATCTTCACTGCATGTGCCAATCGATGCCAGCATGTTTGATCACTCACTTAACAAACTTATTACCATTTGACTTTTATTGCATCTTTGTTACACGCTTCACTTAGCTGTCACTGAGTGATTGGCCTAGCTTCTAGTCTTCAGGGTGTGTGGGGGAGTTGAGGACTACTGGTAGTTAGATAATGTCATATAGTTTTCATGTTTATTTGATTCAAATGTGTTGTTGACGGAGCATAATTGTATACTGGATGTGTATGCCATTACAGACAATGTGCAACTAACCAGTATTTGAAGAGGAGGGATGACCCCCATCGCTATTGCCAGAATGCTTGTGCAGATGTCACCCGTTGTGGCCCAGTCATTATACCCCAACACCACTTACAGGTCAGAAGCAATATTTTCAAAAAATGGCTCCCAAGCTGCATTGCGTTTCTTTTTATGAAAGTGCAACTGTAACAGTTTGGACAGTGTGAATTTTTAATGTATTTTTAGTAAATTAAAGTTCTTTATTACCTGAAGTGCAGCATTAATAGTTTCAGCTTCTATCCCTTCTCCATTTCTGCAGAACAATACTGGCGTAATGACGCAAAGTGCGTCCTCGTCGAGATTTGCCACCTACTGACCCTGTGCATGCATGTGCAAAAACGGCTGTTTTCAATGTTGTAACCATCGAAATATGTGTCGGTTTTGAACGCACACTACTTTTGTTTTATCTTTCTCTACTTTTGTTAATGTCTCACATTTTGTTTGGTTTTAGGTGCATTGCACTGAATGCACTCTTCTTGTCCCTCGCTTGTAATGTGGGAAATCGTTACACAGCTGTACTGAACTGAAGGCAAAAAATCGAAATACAAATACATATACTGCTACGCCCCTTACACACATACAGTATCTCATGAAAGTGAGTACACCCCTCACTTTTCTGCAAATACTGTATTATCTCTTTTAATGGGACAACCCTAGCGAAATGACACTTTGATACGATGTGAAGTAGTCGGTGTACAGCTTGGATAACTGTAAATTTGCTGTCCTCTCAAAGTAACAACAACACAACCATTAATGTCTAAAGCTCTGGCAACAAAGTGAGTACACCCTTATGTTAAACTTTGCTTGTTTTGACAAACTGCCTGGGAGCCCCTCCTCCTCGGTTTCCAGCAGCCGTGAGTATCAGCTGTCATCAGGTGTTCCAAATGTGTGCAATTCAGAGACACTTCAGCAAAGTCATCACTAACTTCATGCAAACACAGCTGCCTGGTTTCCTGACAGTGCACCTACTCTTTCAAGACAGTTTTGCCATCATTTTTTGTAAAATACAGAAAAAACTTTCAAAAACACAATTTTGATGCGTCCAGTCCACATTTTCAACTTCTCCTTGCAACACAAGAGTTCCCTGCATAGCAAAAAAGCCCACCAACATATTGGTGTTTTCACATTTTCATTGGCTAGTCAATCAGTCAATCAGTCAGTCAGTCATCATGAGGAGTGGATGTAACTGGCCTGAGCGGCGCGCGTCAGAAGAGGAGCTGATATTTCTTTACGCATGGACGATGTTTGGCCATCGTGCCACAGTAGACTGCTTACTAGAGTTGCGGGGGTATGATGGCGCCTATCCCAGCTGACTTCGGGACTTGGAGAGGCGGGGTACACCCTGGACTGGTCCCCAGTCAATGGCAGGGCACATATAGACAAACAACCATTCACATTCATACCTATGGACAATTTAGAGTCGCCAATGAACCTAACATGCATGTTTTTGGATGTGGGAGGAAACCGGAGTTGTTTATGTAGCATGATGTAGTTAATACATAAATGCAAACCAAATTTATGATAATAAAATGTAGCCGCCAGTCAATAATAGGGATCCTACAAAGACATCCATTCATAGTCACAGTCACTGAGTGGGAAATGAATCCACAGTGGATGCACAGAATTCAGAGCTGAGTTTCTGGAGACTGTTTACTCACAAATCATTTACTGTGGATTATACCATACCTCATTCTTTTCTTTTGTGTTACCCTTTTAGCAATGCAAGATGTGCAGCGAGTCAGGGAAGTCCTGTGGTCCCTCAGGCACCCCAGACGGCCCAGGTGTAGAAGGGTTTGACTTTGTACTCTATGTGAGCAGTGTCATTACTGAGCGTTGTGGACAGGAAAACATTGTGGCCTATGCAGCCTACTGCCAACTGGAGTCAGTGCTGGACAGGTAGGGATAAGAGCTGTACACACAGTAGACACATTCACAACTGGTCCACACATAACATTCCTCTGAATGGAATAGTAAATTGGAACTAAAAAGAACAGACCTCCAGTAAATGTACAGGAAATATACTTAAATACGTAAAAAAGTCAGTCTTTCGTTTGATGATGGTGACATAGTAAATGCTAAAGTCTGACAATAGAGGCAAAACCCCACCGGGAAGGATGCCATTTGCCAATTATTCTACAAAATATGATTTCCTCCGAAATTTCATATGTGAGTATTGAGACATTCCATCAACATACACAGTGCTTAATAGCTATAAATGCATTAATTAAGATAGTACCGTTCCCAGATGTGAGCGTTAGAGAAAGACAAGGAAAGTACCGTACTTTTATCATGTTTTGTGTTTTTTTTTGTTGTTTTTTTTAGACCTGTTGCAGGATATGCCAACTTGTGTCCCACCATGATCTCCTCACAGCCGCAGGAGTTTGAGGGAATGCTCTCCACTGTCAAACATGAGATTATTCATGCGTTGGTCAGTACAACATCATTCTTTCTGCTGTCAAAGTGAGCTTATCTAGACTCAAAAGTTATCCCAAATACGTTTGAAAACCAGACAGGTATGTATGTATTTACACTCAACAAAAATATAAACGCAACAATTGTGTTTTTGCTCCCATCTTTCATGAGCTGAACTTAGAGCTAAAACATTTTGTACACAAAAGGCCTATGTTTCTCAAACGTTATTCACAAATCTGTCTAAATCTGTGTTAGTGAGCTCTTCTCCAGGTGTGGCATATCATATATCATACTTTACATACAGTATATATCATACATGCTGATTAGACAGCATGATTATTGCACGGATGTGATAGGCTGGCCATAATAAAAGGCCACTCCAAAATGTGTAGTTGTATCCTGCAGCACAGTACCACAGACGCAAGTGTTGAGGGAGTGGTTTTATATTGTTCTTAATTAACACACACCTGTGCAATAACCATGCTGTTTAATCAGCATCTTGATATGCCACACATGTGAAGGATGAATTATGAATTATGCATGCTCACTAACAGATTTAGACAGATTTGTGAATACTGTATTTGAGTGTTAGGCCTTCTGTGTAAATAGAAAACGTTTTACATCTTTTGAGTTCAGCTCTTGTAAAATTGGAGCAAAAACATTTTTGTTGAGTATATACTGTATGTATGAATCAACCAATACATTTAACAGAAAAACATACAATCTCTGTATCTCTTTTGAAACCTGCTGAAGACACACTTTAAGCTCAGTATCCACTTCCCTCTGAAAACATCCTGTTTGAAGCCTCTCAATGGCGAGGGAGGTACCGTTGATCAATTGTTAGATATCATCTTTGCCTCATGATGTGAAAATGTGAACAGCCTGATGTAGAGGACTGTGTCAATACCAATTCTAATTCAACCTCGAAATGTATGGGTTGATTCATGCATCACTCGCCTGTTGAGAATGTAGCCATTTAGCTCCTTGTTAGAGAACAGGGAGTTTGGACATATGCGTTCAAAAGTTTTGAGAAGGCCAAATAAGTGCACCTGTAAAGTTTATAGTGCATTTTAAGTGCATGCTGAAATTTCACCTGGAAAAAAGGCTTTGTGAGTATTGTACAGTATATACAACACATTTTGAAACTTTTTATTCTTTTTCCATGTCAGTGTTCTTGTACTCTGACTCGTCATATGCCATAATTGGCTAATCAAGTACTTTTTAAAAGTTGTCATCTTGTCAAAAGCTGAAAGTGTTTTTCCTCTGCTTGGTTCTTTAGGTAACGTTCAGAATTCATTTGATATCATTATTTTGGGCAACACTAGAACTCCATGGATATAGTCCTTAACGGCTGATCTGTCCATCAGGGTTTTTCTGCAGGTCTGTTTGCTTTCTATCGTGACGATGACGGCAAACCTTTGACTCCTCGCTTTGCCAGTGGCCTGCCTGCGTTTAATGAGAGGTGATTTTACTTTGTTTTAAACTTTTATTGAGGCTAATTAATTATCATTAATAGTGCTATTAGCCGGGGGTGCCGTATAAAGAGGAAAAAGTCAGTACAATTCCAAGGTCCCTTGACTTGACCCAGAAAGCCTTTAAAACACCAGTTTTCTATTTGAATCAAATGACTGAAAGTCAGTAACATCTGGAAAATCTCTTAAACTGTTCAATCCTGTCACTTACATTTGTGTGCTTTTGTACCAGTCAGGGTCTGTACCAGTGGAGTGAGGCAGTTATCAACAGTGTTAGCAGGCTGTGGGACATCAGAGGTGGAGTGATAGTGCGGCATCAAGTACATCTACTTGTGACACCACATGTGGTGGTAAGTAGCCGTCTGTTTTTGTTGCTTCTTTTGTTACCCAGCAGAATGCAGGCTTACTTGTTTTCTTTTCATCTCTTCGCTACATGTGACACGCTGTAAATTTAAGGCAATTGCAGAAGATCCTTGCTATTCGTGGGGATTACGTTCCGAGACCACCCGCGAATAGAAAAAATAAAGCATGTAATTGAGACGCCCATGAAAATGTCGCTTTGGACTATCGAATAAAGCCTTGGGTATGCTGCTGCATCCAGGTGCTACCGTACGCTATGCCAGCCCCCTCCATGCCCCCTGCTATATTGAGGTTGACTCTGATTTTGGTGACTGTTGTTATTATTAGATTAGATTCAGCTACAATAACCTTCTGCACACTTGAATTGCCGTTGTTTGTGACGGAAGCTAACAAGCTAAATGCATTGCAGCACAATCCAAATCCAACTACCAGTACAACTTGTTCACTTCCGATATGATTCTGATATTGAAACTTTGAATATCGGCCTATATCGACCCGATGTCAACACAACCCCTCCAACAGGGGTTATAACCAATGACTTTTTGCCGTCTAATGGGAGGTTGTCACGCTTTGCAAATATTTCAAACGGCGGTGGATGTTTCAGGACGCCGTGGTGTTGTGAAAATCTTCAAGACATTTTTCTAACTTCCCCACCACCGGAAACTTGGGCATGACAAGTTTTGTACTCAGCTGCAATGTCTTTGTCGTACTTTAGCAAAAAATATTGCCACAAGGCTGATATTACTGCTACTCCTTGCTAAACACTGTAGCACACACGGTTGTTGTGAGCTCACACGCAGTGCAGAGAGATGAGTGAGACAAGCCAACAGTTACAGTGCAAATCCAGTCTATGAACGATATGAACAACATGCTTGTTTACAAATATTAATATATTAATAATATTGACATATCACCCAGCCCTGATATGGAAATAATATTGATGTGGTCTGTACTACAGAATTATTGTTAAAGTGTCATTCTTGGTCATTCAAAGAGGATATTCATTTCTACGCTCAATGTTTCTTATTGGTGCTAGGAGGAGGCAAGAAAGCATTTCAGTTGTCCCATTTTAGAGGGGTTGGAATTGGAGAACCAAGGGGGGATAGGAACTGAACTCAATCACTGGGAAAAGAGACTGTTGGAGGTAACTACACTTCATTTGATTCTTTATTTAGGTATAGTAAACCATTTGTTTAACAAGTTTGTTTTTTTTTGTCTGTCCCCAATCAGAATGAGGCAATGACAGGCTCTCACACCCAGAACAGGGTATTTTCCAGAATGACACTGGCAATCATGGAAGACACTGGATGGTACAGAGCCAACTACAGCCTGGCCCAGGCACTCAAGTGGGGTCGTGGACTTGGCTGTGATTTTGTCATGAAGAGCTGCAAGTTCTGGATGGATAAACAGAGACAGAGGTTGCAATACTACTACTGATAGTACTGATAATAATAATAATAATCATACAGTGGAACCTCTGTTTTTGTCATTAATCCGTTCCAAAAGGTCAGACAAATATCAAAGCAATTTTTCCCAGAGGCAACCGTGTAAGTCCAATTAAACAGTCCCAGACATACACAAATATGGACCCAAAAAAACACATTTTTATCAAGAACAGTTATAGTTTTAGATGCAGGAAACAATGTGAAATACATGAAATACTTTTTTGTCCCCATCGTGGGTTATTTTGCAGCCGTACTCGATAAAAAAGCCAGACTGTCTGAAAGTCTAAAGTATTTGTCTGACACTCATCAGACACTCACGGTGCTTTTGTACGAGGAGGAAAGGAGACAGATATAGAGTTGTTAATTGTTCTGTGTGTGTTCTATGAGCAAATAAACCACACACACATAATAAAGACGATAAAGGATTCCCTGGCTGTTATCTGTCTAAACTTAAAGAGCCTGGTGTTCCCAGGCAGTCTTCCCGCCAATATGAGGTAGTACCCTGAGTACCCACATGATCCAAGGGGCTATGTTGTCAGGAGCTAATTCCCCCTAATGGGGTCTCCCACAGCAAATTGACCCTTGGTGACATGCGATGCAGCCTGGAGGCGCTCAGTATGAAAAAGCCACATGACTCACTAGAGTAGGGGTTTAGTGCTAATTGGGCCAGGGGAGTGCAGAGTTGTATGTTTATATATATGGTTATGGGTACTGTAGGAGACTACCTGCAGGTGTTTCCAAGCTTTTGTAGGGGAGTGTACTTAAGCTTAATGTCACCCCCGGTGGTCTTTTTTTTTAATTATTTATCATTCGTGTTAGTGTAGTTGTCTTTAATTAAGTGTTAATTGAATTATTATTATTGCATAAACAGTTTTTTTTAGATTTTGGGCTATACACTTGCACAATTACCTGCACCTGCACCTTTTTTAAACACTGCTGTTTTTGTCCAGTTAAGTTTGTGTATTTGTTATCTCCAAGTACTATCGGTTTCCTTGAAGGATATGTGTTTGTTGTTGCAGAAGACATGCTGTGATGCCTTACTGCGACACAGTGCGAGCTTCTCCTTTGCAGCTCATGTGTAGACAGGACCAGCTAGCTGTGGCTGTTTGCAACCTGCAGAAATATCCACTGGAGTTGCCACAAGAGTACCAGGTACAGAGTCAACCACAAACAAATAATGATACAACACAATATGTTCTGTAAGTGTACGCTTGAACAAGATAAATGTTTTCATTAGTACAGGTTATTGAATTTTATGTCATTAGAATTGTGCATCTAAAACAAATATTCACACCGAAGGGCAATTTAGAGTTTCCAATTAGCTTAGCATGTAAGTATTTAGGATGCGAGAGAAAGCCGTACTACATCTCACCTGGCTTTCACTGCTTCATGAACGGAATGAAAGCTAAGTCCTCGGATGCTCTGCGACACCACCTTAGTGATGGGCCCAAGGTCCCTCAGGTGTCCCAATCAAGGTTGCTCAAGCCCTAGCTTGTGTCTCAGCTGCATTGTCCCATTGATAGCTCCTCTTAATCCAAAGCCACATGTATGCAATGCAAAATGTGGCTTAGTACGTGGAGTTGTTTGACAACCACAGTCAGCCAACAACATAGCACAGCCCCAAAGCAGAATGTTTCCACCTCCATGTTTGACAGTAGGGATGGTGTTGTTGGGCTCATTTTCACCATTTCTCTGCCTTCGAACGTGTCCAGTCCACTTGATGCCAAAGAGCTCAATTTTGGTCTCATGTGACCACATTGCATTCTCCCAAGCTGCATCATTCAGGTGTTGCTAGGCAAATTTTATAACATGCGTGTTTGGTTAATTAGAGACTCTAAATTGATTGCATGAAGTGTTTTGCAATATTTATTGAGATTCTGAGTTTGGGGTGCTTTGCTATGACAGAAAATATTTCATTGTATTGAAAATTGTTAGCTTGTCTCAATTAAAAAATAAAGCAATTATGAAATTGTTCAGATATTAAATAAATATTTATGTTGAAAAGCACACTTTCCTTTGTATTTTCTGCTACTTTTTAGAAAACATAATGGTCTTTATTTATATTGTTTTGTGACAGTACTTTGAACAGATTCCAAATGTGGCTGCTGACCAGCTGACATTTTTTGGGGGTGCTGTGGAGATTGCTGATTTCTGTCCTTTCAGTCAGGAGTTCAGCTGGCATGTGAGTGGAGAGTATCAGAGAAACTCTAACTGCAGAGTGTCAGAAAACCAGCCAGGTAATTGTCACACTGCACTTATTACCAGCTACACTAATGAACACGGTTATTTCAATATGCATGTTTGTCCTTCTGTGTAGCCTAACAGGAGATACTCAGAATCATTGTCTTAGCAAAACAAATGCATGTGGCCAGAGTTATTCCACTGTGAAATTACTGCTGAGAATTATAAACAATAAGAGCCAAACCTTAGAAATACGCACATCATGCACATTTAACCATCAGTCAACAGAAAAGGAAGAGAGTTATGGTGCTTCCACTAAAGGTGACTGTAGGGTCAGGAAAAGGAAAATCTAAGGAAGACAGGTACGTCACCTTTTTTGACCAAATTTATGCTAAGTTATCCTCACTGGTTGAACATCCTTAAAGGGGCCCTAACGTACATTTCTGCATTTTTGAGCTTATGTGTACCGGTATGTTATTTGACATCACAACTTTGGGAAGTCCATCTACGGCAACATGGTGAAAATAGGAAAATACACCCTTAAAAAATGTTTAAAAGTCAGGCTGAAACGTATGGATATTTCATATCGTAATTATTGTTGTGTCCCAAATTATCATTGTTAACGATATCAGCACAATATTGTTCAAATTAATACAAATACAAAAAAAAAAATCAATAAACTAAGTTTGACTAAGTTTTATTTAGAAAACCAAAATACAATTGGCAACCCTGTACTTAGTGTCTGCATCATGGTTTTACAAAAATTAATAATATATATTTTTTTATTGTCTGTTGTCCTCTAGCGTCTTTTTGGGGGTTGTTGGTCCATTTCCAGTTTTTGTTTGTTGTCAGTGTAATGTTTTAATGCAGGTCATGTTTAATTATGTTTGTAGAATTGTACAATATGTTGTGCACCAATTTATTAAAAAAAAAAAAAAAAACTCCTCCAGGGCCGC
This sequence comes from Dunckerocampus dactyliophorus, assembly GCF_027744805.1. NCBI lineage: Eukaryota > Metazoa > Chordata > Actinopteri > Syngnathiformes > Syngnathidae > Dunckerocampus > Dunckerocampus dactyliophorus. Next base: position 24,080,149 of record NC_072827.1, read on the forward strand.
ATTTTGGACACCCCTGCTCTATACATTCAGAAACAATGAAAACAAATACATTTTTTCCAAAAGTACTATTACAGTGTTAACTGTTGTTGTTATGCATGCTTATTCAGACAGGTGGAGGAATTACGCAGCAGAGCAGTACGGACCAGACTCCGTGTGCTTGTATCAGAAGTCAGCCTTTGTAATGGAGCAGTGCACCAGGAAGATCGCATATCCTGACTGGGGTTCCGGCTGCTACAAGGTACGATCATCAAAACACTCTCCAATGATGGCTCGTTTAATGACTGTTATTAAATGGTCAAATTTTGATTATTGTCACTATAGCCAGTGAAAAAATGTTATTAATGCCTTGTATCAGACTGATATCAGACAGATTTTGATTATTGTCAATATAGCCAGTGAGAAAATGTTATCAATGCCTAGTATCGGATTGATATCAGACAGATTTTGATTATTGTCAATATAGCCAGTGAGAAAATGTTACCAATGCCTTGTATCAGGCTGAAAAAAGTAAACATTATTTGTATTTTTTGTCAAATTTGTTACTGTTATTAATTATACTACTAATTATAATCCCACAAGGAGCGATTGAGTCTGCACTCTGCTGTGTTACACCTCTGAATAAATGATTGAAACCAGGAGAAAATTGAAAGTCTTTGGATTTTGCACTGGTGGATTGGAAGTTATTTTCAGTCAGCATTTTCTATCTATTCTATCATTTTCTATATCTCTATCTATCAATCTACCTACCTACCAGTGACGTGCTGTCAGGGGAGACAGTTGAGGCAGAGCCTCACTGGTCATGATGAAAAAAACAACCTAATAATCCATCCACTGATCCATTTTCTATATCGCTTGTCCTAAAATGAATAATAACATAAAATCAATATTAATGTTTGTCCATTGAACTGTATTCTAAGTAGATTTGATGTATGAGACCAATCATTTTTAACATTTTCTTAAGTAAAAGTCGTTGAATTTGCACATTACCTGATGAGGTGAGGCTGCTTCGAGCGTGTCTGAGTGCACACTGAGCTGGATCATGGCACCAGTTTCTTATTGCCTTATGTCAGTCAGCAGGCATGGGTGCTCAATCGAACCCCCTGTGGTTTTGTATTAATAAAAAGCCCACAGGTTGCATTTCTTGTCTCTGCACACTACACCTGGCAACTTCGGCACATCGGACCACCGCTGTTCGTTGGCACCAACAAAATTTCAAAATGTCAAATTTTGTGCAATTTTGCTCCTCGTTATTCCTCAGTTCTTTAATAATGTGTTCTGAAATGAACTTTGTACAATGTAATGTACATGTGCTGTATATATTGTAATACATTACTACTACTACTTTATATTTTCAGACTGTTTAAAAAAAATAGCTTGGTGTATTATGTTCACACTGCAGGGTATGACACCCAATTCGGATTTCCCGATCTTTTTATGTGGTTGTTCACATTATCCCCAAAAAATGTGACGTGAATTTGTTTGTATTGTGAACCCAACGGGTTCGGGAAGTGACGCGCATGCACACTAGTTGGAGAGTGTGGCAAGGATTTTCGGTACGAAAACTGGATTGTCCGAAAATGTAGGTTCCACTCCAGTGGTATAAAATGAATATGCAGTATATGTGGTATGTGCATGTGTGATTTATGTTCATTCTCTATTTACTTATTTATCATTTCTTTCCTATCACAGGTGTTGTGCACGTCACAGGGTCTGAACGTGTACGTTCAGGAACATTCCTTCCTGTGTCTTCGTAGAGGTCAGCTGCTAGGCGTGAGTGTGCAAGTCAACGACTGGGTGTACAACGGTGTCCTCATCTGCCCCGCCTGTACTGATGTCTGTGACAACTGTCCTGTCCCCCATGAGGTCTCAACCATAAACACCTCCAGGATTAAGACCATCGGTCTGTATTCCAGTCCACATTATATGTGTAACTATTGGCTGGTGTTTACGCTTTTTATGCAACATCCCTTTGAAAGTAGTGTTGAAAGAAATCGGGTCCATTTAAAATGCAAAGAGAAGAAAAACTTGTCTACGCAACAGAATCAGTCAAACCCAATCACCACATATTTGGGACCACATGTCATGTCGTGGTGATGTAATAATAAAATGGAATTGTTAATAGATTTCACCTATTTATTATATTACCTTTTGGGACTATTTGAAGCAGAATAGCAACATTGTCATTTATCCATTTTAATTTTAGACATGTTTACACATATACATGATTGTACATATAGCGATACTTTTAAATTGATATTTCGATGTAAATCCGTTGCCAATGACTGTCAGAAGTCTGTAAGCCATGGATATCAGTTTCCTCCCTAGACATGCTTTGCCAGAACCAAGGTTTCTGTAGCCCTGTGTGGTTCTCCGTACTTCAAAGGTCAGGGTAATTTATTCAAATCAAGCTGATGGCATTTGGGGGAGGGGGGTTGCATATTTTTACACTGATGCCATGTAAAAATTCAGAATATTAGGTCAGTTTGTTTTTTTTAATACAGTGTAAGTGAATGAAAAATATTATTAGTATTATCTGAAGTGAGCTGAACGATATTGTAAAAGTATCTCTTTTTTTTGTTTTTTGTTTTTTTGTTAGACAACAATGTATTGTGTTTTGTTTCAGATCCATGCTCCAGGTATCAAGATATCACCATCACTGTCAAGCTCCAGCTCATGCTTGCTGCTGGATTGCTGTTCTGCCAATTCAACTGACTCAGAGAAAGCCACCTGCACATTAAGTAAAGTCTCATTTTCTTCATTTTTTTCGGGGTTTTTGACGTTGACATTTTTTCAGTGTATTATAAAATGTTATTTATTTCAAATGCACTCAAATAACATGGATTTTTTTTTTTTAGATGAAGTGTCGTATCCCTGAGCAGCTGGGCCTTGCTAAAGGGCAGGAGGCACCTTGGCAAAACTCAGGAAGCATGAAAGTGTAGACCCCAACAACCATCCCAACTTAATAGGCCAGAAGTGTTTGGTGCTACAGCCCTAATGTTCTTTACTGCTTCTTCAAATTTGACTTAAAATATAAAAATAAGTAAGGGTTGCGTGTGTGTGTGTGTGTGTGTGTGTGTGTGTGTGTGGGTGTGGGTGTGTGTGTAGGGGCATGTCCGTGTGATTATGCACGTGTTGTGACTATCTGGATCAGTGTCAATGATTTGACATGATTCATATTTTTGAGTAATTAGGTTTGTCTGATTTGAAAGCATGGGAGCAGACCATCTGCATCAGGTTTAGATGACAAGCAAGGTCAGGTTTTGTGCTTCATTGGTTTAGCTTTTTTGTACATGTTAATATTTTATCAAATATATGAGGACAAGCGGTAGAGAAAATGGATAGATTACTACAGGTCTGGATTAAAATCTCTTAGCCCGTCACAGTGACGTTTTCTTCCATTTTTTCATATTTGGCATTGTATTTTACTAGTTTCTTTTATTTAACTGTTTTTTGTATCTTTTGTTATGTGTATGGTAGAATAAAGGGTGCTTGATCGCTGGCTACTTGTCTCCCTGTTTCTGTTCAACCCAAAATGATTACAATTTATGGAATGGACATATTTGCATTTCATTACCCTGAAGACTGTGTTTAAGGCAGGGAGAGCCCACCGCATCCACCCTATATACTGTCCAGTCTGCTGTCTGTTTTCAGGAATGCTTTGCACTTTTCTTCCTTTTTTTGTTTGCGAAATATGATCTGTCAGCACAGTTGTATCAGGAAATATCCTTGTCCACACAGAAACCAAGCCTGTAAGTAGCGTTGTAATCCTACAACAGCAATAACTGCTAAGGAGCAACACGGCGCATGCGCTTTGTGCAAACTCCAAAGGCAACATAAACCAAAACAAGAATTTAATCATGTGTGTGGTGTGGAGATAAAAGTCAAGGCTTTTCTTTTTTTCCAAGAAGTTACTTTCGAATTAGTATTTAATAACTCTTCATCTAAATCTGGACTGGAGTCACATGCCGAAACATCTTCATCGCCAGCAGGTGACACGCTGGACAGGGGCAATGAGTTAAAAACAGTGTTAGGCAAAGCAAAACAAAAGTGTAACGGTAACATGAATCTGTTAACACAGACAAGCAAATAATATAATATATAACTTTTTTTCTTTGTAATTACCTCATGCACATTATACCAAGCCACATCTCTGTTATGACGACAGACGGAGCCACAATAGCGTCCCAATAGAGTTACACTGAGTCTGACGTTCTTTAATCATTTTTTCTGACCTGAACACGTCAACAGCAGTGCAACACCAACACCATATATATCATATATCAATGACAATAACGCATATCGATATTGCAAACAGAAGAATGAAAAGGTCATTTACAAATACATTTGGTTACAGCATGAAAGATTGAGGGAGTGGTGTAGTACCACGGTATGCCAGGAGATAGCGGCGATGTGCATCACAATTTGTTTTCCAAACGCTAATAAACCACTGAAGAAGAAGAACAAGCAGAAGAAGAAAAAGAACAACGTTGTGTTTGTTGAAACACGTGTCTTGGTTGATACTGATTAGAGTTAGGGTAACTGCAGTATGGGAAAGGTTTCGATGAAAAAGAGGAGTATGAAGGGTCGGAAGAAGGGTCCACGTATTACGGACGAAAGTACAGACAAGGGGCTGCCTAATGCCGGTGAAACGATCACGGACGATGAGAACGAAGGCAGCGACGATGAACGACGACGCCAAAAGCTGCTGGAATCTATCAGCTCTCTCGGCGGCAAGAGGAAGAAAAAACTGTTTGAGCGATCCGAGGCGAGCGCCCAAATGTCCGAATTTACGGTCATTGCGGAGGGAGAGGGCGTCAAAATTAACATGTCGGATTTGGTCAAGTCATTAGACAAAGTCCCTAATGTCTCAGTGAAGGCCAAGAAGCAGTTGAAGAACCTACAGCAAAGCCGGAAAGCCATTAAATGTCCTCTGAGCAGGGAGGAAAGTGAGAGGATCCAGAGAGATGTGGCGTTCCAGAAAGCTGCAACAGAGGTCAGCAACTGGCAAAGTGTTATTCAACAGAACCAGAAGTCAGAGCAACTCATCTTTCCTTTGAATCAAGAGCCCTCTGGCCCTAAACCCCTGGAGAGATTAGTCACCGGCTGGAAGGCCAAAACTCCACTAGAACAGGAAATATTTGCTCTCCTGTCTGCCAACAAGCAACCCATCAATGATCCCAGTTTGACCCCCTATGAGGAGGCTTCAGTGACAGCGATGAGTCTGTTGGAGGCCAAGATGCGGCGCGCTGAGCTGCAAAAGGCCAGGGCTTTGCAGTCCTACTATGAGGCCAAGGCACGGAGAGAGAGGAAGATCAAGAGCAAGAAACATCACAAAGTGCTCAAAAAAGCAAAGCGCAAAGATTTTCTCAACCAGTTTGATGAGCTGGTGAAAAAAGACCCCGCTGCTGCTTTGGAGCAAATTGACAAAATTGAGCTTGCCAGAATGCAGGAAAGGATGTCATTAAAACATCAAAACAGTGGAAAGTGGGCCATGTCAAAGGCCATAATGGGGAAATACGACAAGGGAGCTCGCGCAGCCATGCAACAGCAGTTGGAAATCAACAAAGATCTGACGCAAAAGCAAGTGGCATCCTTTAATGACGAAGAAGAGAAAGCAGAAGATGCTGAAATTGTGCCTGATTTTGCCAATGAGGCAGTGCAAGGAGCAGATCCTTCAAATCCCTGGATGAGAGGAAAGCTCTTTGAAGATCCTGCAGAGAAAGAGATGCAAGATGTTCAGGCAGAGGTGACTGGAGCTGCAGTCAATGCCGAGGAAGAAGAGGAAAGTGAGGTGGAGGAAACTGAAGAAGAATCACTGCTGCGAGAATTTGAGAAGCGTCGAAAGATACGCCAGGCGCATGAAGCTGTTGAGGTTGGATTTGCGGATGCAGGAGCTGGAGAAGCAGGTGCTCTTGAAATAGAGGATGAGCAGCAGTTAGAGTTCACTCAACTCTACACAGAAAAAGTGCACGTCTGTCAGGAGGCTGAAGCTGATGGCAGCCACACAGACACGTCTGCTCAGCTGCAGGAAGGACTTCTGCGTATCCAGACATTTGAGGACATGGAGCTCCTCAGTCAAGTGGAGTTGGTTGCTGATAAAGCACCTGATGAGCCCCAGAAGTCCTCAGCAGCACCTGACCCGCTTTCTGACACGGACAAAGCACAGAAAACCCCGAAACGGAAAAGGGGGATCCAACTGAAAGAAGTTATGACAAAAGAGACGCACGTCCTTCAGATGCCTCTCGCTCCGACCGCCGCATCCGCCGAAGACTCGGAGGAAAAGCGTGGTCAGATGGGGCTCATTAAAGAGGCTTTTGCTGGAGATGATGTCATCTCAGACTTCCTTAAGGAGAAGAAGAAGCAGGAGGATGCGGGAAAGCCAAAGGTGGTAAATTTGGCACTGCCTGGATGGGGGGAGTGGGGTGGGATGGGCCTGAAACCATCCCGCAGCAAGCGCAGGAAATTCACATTGAAAACCACGCCACCTCCTCCCAGGAAAGATCACAACCAACCTAGTGTCATCATCTCAGAGAAGAGAAATAGCGCCATCAGCCTTCACCAGGTGAATTCTCAGCCATTTCCTTTCAATAGTCTTGCGCAGTTTGAAAGCACCCTGTGCTCTCCTCTGGGCCGCACTTGGAACACCGAGCGGACTGTCAAGAGTCTCACCAAGCCCAGGGTCATCACCCGCCTTGGCTCCTTTATTGAGCCCATGGCTAAGGAGGACTTGATGAAAGTCAATAAGGGTAGCCAGAAATTTGTCTTGAAAAAGTAACAACTAGTGTGATGATAGTACAGGTAAATACAATGAAATGTACAGCAGCAACATGTTACTGTAATACGATGACAAGGTACAATGATCCTGTGAAGACAGTGTTTATTTGTGCATGTACCAGCGCAACTGATTTAGAACGTTTGAATTTCTACTTCAAATCCATCTTCAAATTATCATTCAGCATAAACCTTTCAGGAAGTACAATTGTATGTTTAAATATGTCCTTTCATAATGCATGGCATATTTTATACAGATTCATATTTTTTGCCCCCCTAATGTGTTTTTTCAAGGAGGAATCCTATAAACAATTTGAGTACAAAGCAATTGCATTTATATCAAGATACTATACTGTGGGTTATGAATAAATCTTAAACAGTTATATTCTGTTTTGCATGTTTTTTTTAACTATATGATACAATTTATTTTATATGGGTTGAGGTCATGGATTTGATCCACAGATACTGCTGTACATTGGATAATCATCAAAATGCATCGACTTTTTTGACCAGTAGGTGGTGGTCATGCAACAATAATGTGTTTGCTAAAGGGCTATAAAAGTGTGGAACACTTTTGATACGAAGCTAAATATGGGAAGCCCAGGTGATTTTTCATCTTAACACGCACAGTATGTATGTACACTATTTGAAATCATGGCTATGTCAATACTGTGGCTATAGGAGTATTGTGTATGTGTCTGAACTGTGATTAAGGGACTGGGCTGTAGGAGGCGGTAGCGCTTACCGGATAGTTCGAGCCAGCTCAAAAGAAGAAGAGTTGAGAGGCGAACGAGAGATCTTTCTGTATATTACACGGTGTTGTTTTGAGGATGTCAGTAAAATGCATCATTATTCCGCCGACATTATAAAACGGAAACACAATATGGGATCGCTACTTCCACTAAACAAATGCAGCGATCACAAGTGGCGTCACTTCCGCGTTTGCTGTCATCCGTCTCCATTTTGGGTCGTTGTAAACATTTCGTAGAAGAAGAAGAAAATCACGTGACCTGTCACAACTCCGTTCAACATGGCTGCTACAGTCTCTGCTTTTCATCGAACCAGGCATGGCTCGAAATTGGGTGCCCAGTTCGATCAAGACGGCAACCCTGTTCAGGTACAAACTTTTACGTCAGTCATGATTGTGTATTTTACTGTGTAGGTAAGGCTATGGGTTGGTGCTGCTTCTATTAGCGAAAATAAATTCAACAGTGTTGGAAGTGATGATGTTCTTGAACGCAGCGTTTGTGTTGACGGTTGTGCCAAAAGAAATTAAGTAAGCTATTTTGTTTCTTGCCAAATGGCTTATTAATTCACTTTCAATAAATTTATATATTGTATATCTTTCAATTTTAACCAAAAATAATATATGTTAACAACGAACATATACAAAATAATCTTCGCTAGGAAGTACTATTGTCTAGTGCAGGGGTTCTTAACCTTACACCCAACGTGCACAATGTACTTTATCGAGATTTTATTGGGCCCCATGGATGGCTGAGGATCAGGTACAAACTAACGCTTTCATGATTATAATGAATGCCCCTATCTTTTTGCATACAATGTTTTTTGAGACCATCAGACAATAAAATATTGATAAAGTACACTCTGGATGTTAATGTGTATATTTCTGGGGAAGGGCGTTCATCGGAAGAGGGTCTGTGACTCAAAGAAAAAAAAAAAGTTAAGAACCACTGGTCTACTGTTGTCTCTTAGGTGGAGGCCCGGGAAGATGAAGAGCAGAGCATCAAGCTGGCGGAGATCCTTGAGTTGCTTTTGGCTGCTGGGTATTTCAGAGCCCGCATTAAAGGATTGTCACCTTTTGATAAGGTACAGTGGTTCAATGAAATCTTAAATGATCGCTCTGCTGAATTCAGTTGGTCCTTTGGGTAAGCAGTTCCTTTCCTAGACTGTGATGTAAGTCGAGTTTTATTGTTGGAACTTATACCTAAATGAACTCCTAAAGTCACTGACACTGTAGACAGAATGCATATAACATATTAATACAAGAATGTAGTGAAACTAATAAAAAGAGAACAACTTCTTACTTTTGCCCCTGTGGTTGTCTTCAAGATTTCAAGAGATTCAAGAGAGTTTTATTGTCATGTGCATAGAAAAACAGCAGTTATACCATGCAATGAAAATCTTACTCTGTTCATTCTCCCAAGAAAAGAAAGAAAACAAATGAAAGAATAAGAACATAAGAAACATAAACACATAAACATAAATACCAATAAATTAAGCAACAACAACAGAAGAGACATTAATACAAGTAAATAATACAAATAAATAAATAAATAAATAAAGTGCTATGAGTGTGTGCGTGTGTTGCGTGCGGCGTGTGCGAGTGCTTCGTTGAGGAGCCTGATGGCCTGTGGGTAAAAGCTGTTTGCCAGCCTTGTGGTCCTGGACTTCAAACTCCTGTAGCGTCTTGCAGGCCTTTTGCTATGTTCTTAAAATACTGTCCCAGGCTAGTGTGGAAGGATAACCAGATCTCTTTGTAACAGTGCACAGAATCCATGACCTCTCTTGCATTCATTAGCACTCAATTGTCTGTATCGTAAATTAGTGTCGAGTGTCGAACCATTGGGACCATCTCTCAAAGCTCTTTATGATGTTCATTTTTACTTTCATGGTGATGGTTTTCCTTTTCTTTGGCACTCTCCCACTTGGGAGACATCCATCCATCCATTTTCTATACCGCTTCTCCTTATTAGGGTCGCGGGGGCACGCGGAGCCTATCCCAGCTGACCTCGGGCGACAGGCGGGGTACACCCTGGACTGGTGGCCAGCCAATCGCAGGGCACATATAGACAAACAACCATTCACACTCATTCATACTGTACCTATGGAGAATTTGGAGTCGCCAATTAACCTAACATGCATGTTTTGGAATGTGGGAGGAAACCGGAGTAACATGCAAACTCCACACAGAAATGCCAGGTCAAACCCAGGTCTTCCCGATCTCCAGACTGTTACCGTGTTGGCCATCATGCTAACCACTAGACCACCGTGCGGCCACTTGGGAGACATACTGAATGCTAAAATGCTAACTAATAAGCCATGCTAGTCTTCCTCAGTGTAGCTAAACAAGCACACGCTGTATTGATTTGACCAGCAAGAGGCGCACACTACATTGTTGTGCTGTGCGCCACATGTACTTTTCTGCCGGCACATGCTGTAACTAGTTCTCAAGAGACTCTTGTGTTAACGGACCAAAATTCAGTTTTTAATTAGTTTATGGCTGCATAACATGGAGCACCAGGAACTGAACAACATCTTCCCATGTAAAATCGGTTTGTTTTTCATAAAAAAAAGGTTGTTCACGTCCTGTGTTTTATGCTTGAGCTCAACCTCCCTTCACACTCATGTTGTGCAGGTGGTTGGCGGGATGACCTGGTGCATCACCACATGTAACTATGACATTGACATTGATCTTCTTTTTCAAGAAAACTCAACCATCGGCCAGAAAATGTAAGTGGCTTCCTCTCTGACTCTTTGTGTTTATAAATGTGTGTACAGTGGAACTTCGGTTAGTGAACACTCGGTTTACGTTGAAAATGTACACACAAATTTTGGCTTGATTCGTGTACATTATCCAGTTGGCATACAATATGGTGCATGTCTTATGTTATTAACTCATTCAATCCCAGCCATTTTTCAAAATCCAACCCCTTCAGTACCGGCCATTTTAGACGATTTTGACTGATTTTTCAAGGCACACAGAATATTCTGTGTTTGCAACATATTTGGTGTACTTTGGTGTATTCATGTTTGGCTTGCCATTGCTGTAGTGGCTATATTGTTTTATTATTTCAGTGATTAACACTAACGTTCTACTATTCCTATTTACAGTGCATTGACTGAGAAAATTGTGTCTGTTTTACCAAAAATGAAGTGTCCTCATCTTCTGGAGCCTCATCAAATCCAAGGACTTGATTTTATCCACGTTTTTCCAGTAGTACAGGTATTTGAGATAAAAAGACCAGTCTTACAATTCCAGAACAGCTGAGGTTCTCAGAGCATGAAAAGATAGATTGCCTCTAATTGGCAAATAATAATTAGCACTTTTTCAGTTAACAAGTCTATTTTTAAATACTGTCTATGAGCGCGCATGCAGTTACTTGTTATTCTTGTATGTGATGGGCTTTTTGCTTTGTGTTTATTTCTAGTGGCTGGTGAAGCGAGCAATAGAGACCAGAGAGCAAATGGGTGACTATGTGAGAGCTTACTCCATATCTCAGTTCCAGAAAGCTTACAGCCTTCCAGAGGTACCGTTCTGTTGGAGTGACATCTGAATGCTGAAAGTGTTTTTAACATATTCCTTCTTTGAACGCGTTCTTGCCGTTATGCAAAGCTGCGATGACAAAGGGGATTACGGTAAATAACATAAACGTGAAGAGACACCCAGCGGATGCCCAACACCCAGTCCAAACAGCAGCAATATCTCCTACTTACCTTTTTTGCCAGAACATTACATTTGACTAGGGACACCATATTATTTAGGAATAGTGTGTTGTAAAGAAAATATTGCAAACCCCTTTGATGCAAATCTCAGAGTAGAAGAAAAAAAAAATCAACTTAATAGTCCCTCACCAAGGTGTCAGACTTCTTGGCCTCCCTTGCGAATGGTAGACATGCTTTATCATGTTATCCGTAATAGTCACACGTCTGTGCACTTGTTGAAGGAGGCGATTCCTAGTGGAGACCCTGGCTCTTGCCTTCCCTGTGTGTGCCTTGAAACTCAGTGTACGGTATAAGGTCACTCCCAGGTATACTAGGTGCTGTATCTCGTGTATTCCACAAAAACTGGCAACGCAACAAATCTGTTTAATCATTTGAAAAAGTACCACCTACTGTAAATGATTATACGGAAAGTGTGAACATGCAAGTGGAGTCGTAGCACACTTTCTTGGCTGTCGCTGTGCATCACATTGGCGGCAGCTAACTAGCTACTTAGCTACTACCTAGCTTCTGGTCTTCTTGCATGTTTCTTCAGTATATAACAGACATGTAAAATTCTTAAAGAATACTGAGACAGCAGACTTATTAAAACACCAAATTTGAGTCACTTCTCGAGCTTACGGCCACGACTGTAGTGTTCGTTTCCAACAGCGTGAGGCAGCTTACACATGTCTCTCCCTCGCACGCATGACATTCACAGCGAGGTGCAACGTTAAAACACCAACAGGTCATTGCACTATGTAGTAAGCTAACCTTGTTTCCTCGAATCCATTTCAGAAAAAGTTACTCATTCCGTGCCATGGTGAGCGATGGCCTTGCTTCGTCATTTCCATGCTGCCTAAACATACATTCTGTACTGTGTACATAATCTTTAAACTCTTTAAAGTCTACATGGAGCCCTGGAACCATCCGTGTTGGGTTTTTTTTTGCCCTACTCGAAATGAAACCAACCCCCCTGAGTCAATAACTTCATGTTCTGTTGTTAAATAAGCTTCAAATTTATTTAAATTTTCTTATGACCCAAACCAAAAAGATTGGCTGCATGAAAATGACAAAAAATGATTTTTTAAAAATGCGGTGCTAGCGTTCCTGCCCTGTCCAAAGTTGTGTGTTGTGTGAAGTTTGCCACCAGTGATAGAATTCACTTTGTATCTTGACATGTTTTATGAAACTTCTTGTGACAGAATGACGACGTGTGTCAAAGAGCCAAAGTAGTGGGAGCAGTGTCTGATGTACTGGTGAGCTGCCAAGCCCGGGGGCCTATTTTAAAGATGAATATGTCATTGTATCATGCAACATCAGTATATTTTTTTCCAGGAAGTATACAAACCACAGAGAAAGTACAGAAGGCAAAAGGATGCAGGAGAACTACTGGATGAGGAGTCCAAGGTTCACTCAACATTACTGGAATATGGCAGGTAACATTTGGCATCAAATGTGTTCTCCACTGCCCATGTGGACATAAAGATGTTTTTACAGCTGGTTTGCTGCATCGTATGTTTGGCATAATGAAAGCAAACTGGAGTATTTCTTTGATGGTTCTGAGCCATCATTAACACATTTAATCAAATATTTGTATTCCTCATGGTTTATTGATTTTGTTTTATCTTCATATCTATAATATTGTACTGATACACTTACTTATGTTCTTCCAGGCGACATGGATTCAGCAAACAATCCAAACAAGACAAGGTTAGTTGTTAGCTTTTATAGTATTGATAATACCGTTCATTTAAAAGTGTACATTGTGAGTGTGCGTCGTCACGTCGTGCATCTCTGATAAAATGCCAAGTTGTGTAAGAAAATGAGACCAAAGCAAATCATTTCAGAACCCTTTTTATACTTGAATGTGATCTATAGCATGTGCCGGACAACTTGATTGGAAAAACAAAGTATTTTGAGTGCGCAGAGTAAAATCTATTACTAAAATGCATACAGTAAGTGTGCACTCTGTCTTACAACTACGGCTGTGACTGTACAGAACTGACCAATCACATTAGTTCAATAGAATTCAGTACACACCTGCCGTCATGTACAGCAGGGGTACTCACACTTCTTCAGCCTGCGGGCTACTTTTAAAATGACCAAGAATATATTTAGTACATATTAATATATTTAGTATATTTTAATATGAGTATGAGTGTTTATTTACATTGTACATGGATATCAGGGGTGCACACACGTGCAAGTTGGAAGTCAAAATTCATGAGGTGAACTCGAAGATCGCTACGCAGCTACGGTATTTTCAAAATACCGTAGTCAATGTGAAATGCCTGTTTTTATTGTGTCTTGATGCAACGTAATGTTGTCCTGCAGTACATCCTTCATGTAATGTCAACGTCAACAAGACGCTGAGCCCACTAGGGTCACCAAGGTCTCCACCTTGCTTGGTCATGACAGTGAGCGGGGGCCTCCTCAAGCATCAGGTCAATTTGTTGGAGGTCTTGGTCAACAACGTCGGACCAGCGGGTGCGGGTGGGCCGCGAGGATGCTTCCAACTGTGCATAGATCAACACTATGATCGTTTCGGTGGGGTGGTCAGCGGGGCAGAGGAGGACATGTCCGAGCCAGCGAATGTGGCGTTGGGCAAGAACACGTAGGAGCCCCGATGTGAATGCCAACAGTGGAGAGATCTGATCTCTTTTGCAAGGAAGGGAGGGAAAATATTAAAGACTTGCCGGTCTTGCTGATAGACCCCTATTCCAAAAGACTTGAGTGCTGACATAAAATCCAAAAGCTGCTTCAACAAGCGATACAACGAACTTATGATTTTTCCCTAAAAGCTTCCAGTCAGTTCACATTATAGTTTACATTAAAAGTGGAACGGTTCTGAAATTATTCACACTTTCTCTTTTTCTTTTCTTTTTTTTTTTCCAAAGAGCTGTCATTTTAACGTGGTGTAAATGTCGTTTACGTTTCGATATAAAATGGTCTAAATGGGACAGCTGCATGGACTTAAAAAATGTGACCCTTGTCTGAAGGGTTCTACTGAGCCGTTGCTCTGTTTCTCAGTTGTATTGTAATATGCACATGCAATTTTTTTCTTTAGCTGGATGACAAAAAAGCTCTCCCGGCTAAGGACCCTGTGCAAGAGGTTTCAGAAGAAGAAGCTCTGTGGGCCGCAGAGGAGGTATGTAATTTGAACCTCCCAATACAAGAATAACATTTCTAACTTTATGTAACTTTTTGTTTGCGGCCTTGTAAATGCATGATACAGTTCAATACTGTAGGTTGTGAACTAATATTTACAGTAATGCAGTCATTTAGACCAGTGATTCCCAATCACTGTGCCGTGGCAAATAATGTTTTTCATCATTTTATTATTATGTACTTCCTACAAATGTATCTTTGTTCATTTATCTGTCCTGCATATCCACCTGTTGACATCCATTTTTATTTGGTGGTTTGCTGTGAGATTTTTCCCATGTAAACCATGTGCCTTGCCTCAATAATTGATGGGAAACCCTAATTTAGACTGTACAATCCTTAGAATTACTTTTATAGAATTATAATTAGTAGGGGTGTCCCGATGTATCGGTTTATATCGACCTGCATTTGACATCTCCGATGTTGGCATTCCCACACAAGCAGTCAATTCCAGACTCCGTGCCAGCACGTCTATCCAGCAATGGCCAGATAGAGCTCACGCGATCACGACAACAGCCTGCGCTAACATGTTGAGCACGGAGTAGGAGTGATGTCGGACGTGTTTATTTTTTGTTAAAGTCCATAAAAGACAACTTGTCATGCACAACGTTCCCATGGTGGCACAGAAGTTTAATACCACACAAAACTCATGGCGCATTTGAAGCAGTGTAACACGCAAACTCCCACGGGCCGACAAGAAGTCATTCGCTATAACTGAAAAGATGACAGAGCCCTGTCGGTGATGAGTGTTAATTGAGCATCTCAAACTCATCGCTATATTATGCCTACCCGCCACTACGTTGTGGATTAAACTATACTCCAGATGCTGAAAGAAGTAATTGGGTGAGTTTTTCTCACCCATACATTGCTGCTGATTGTTGTTCTCTGTTTGGGAAATATCACCTGATCATTATTTTTCTAACATTCCACACTACAAAATACTGCACATATCGGACTGATATTGATATCAGCCAATATGCAATGCTGCAATGTTGGCATTGGATTGGAGGTGAAAAAGCTGTCCTTGGAAAAGGAGAGTTTACTGTATGCTGTACTTGTTTCATATTTTGCTTATGAACTATTATTCTTTGTTGTTCCTCTTTAGATACGGATCAAAAGCTTAATCACCAGAATGGCTGCCATGGCGGATGAAGAGGTAGATCAAAGTCTTTTTCTTTCTTATTTTTCAATATGTACATGTACAAATATATTTCAAGCAGATGACTATTTTATGTTAAAATAAAATAAAATCTACAATACTGACAGTTATTATGTGTTGATCTATTTAAATTGTTTTGGTTTTGTTGGTTTACAGTTTATACACTTGCAAATAAATAGAATTTATGACAAGGGTTAAAAAATGACCTAAAACATACAAAGGACATGGAGGGTGTTGATGTGGAACTGTCTGAACTCGCTCTCTTGAGGATTGGAAAGCGTTTGTATCTAGGTGGCTCATACGTTTTCTGTAAGTTATTGACTAAAACTAACTGAATCACTTTGTGTTTATCATGTCCTTAGCTGGCCCTTCCCTTCTCTCAAGTACTTTTTCTATATTGCCACAAAGAGAATATATGTACTTGCAGGTGATGAACAGAAAGCAGGACGGCAAGAGGTTATGCGAGCCTGAGCTATAGTGGATTTTTACCACAACACATTCAAATTTCCAGTAAAAATACAGTACATGCTTTAATATTTGTGCAGTGTGGGTTTTGACCAAGCATGCATGTATCTTTTAGGGCCAACTGACTGCAAGCACAGTGGGGCATATAGTTGGACAACAGTCTGAGGAGATCAAACTGATCGCTTCTGCGTATGCTGAGAAGGTGTGTAACTGTGCCATCAATCGATCAATCAATAAGTACAGTGGAACCTTGCTTGGCGACATTAACTCATTGTCGCAGTTAGAGCAGTTTTAAGCCATAAAAACAGCCACAAGGTGACAGCAGTGCATTTCATAAGAGCTCGACATGGATGTTTTGTGTGTAAAAACACACTCAACAGCAAGGAGGAAGCGGAAGAGCATGGAGGAGTGTAAATTGTAAATAGTTAATTGTGTTATATTTGTAAATCAATTGTTATGTTGATGTAAAAAAAACTTTTTTTTTGTATTTATGTTTCGGTATACTCATTTAGATATTTAAGCTGTCAAAAAAGCAAAAACTTTGTGTCAAAGTGAAAGTTATGCTTGAAATGTGTCTTTTCACAAAAAGCTGTTTTTCCTCCTATTCTTGTTGGGAACTGATATTTTCCTGAACTTACCAGTGTTCTACTGCTGATTACTAAAGAACGGAAAAAGGTAGAAACAAACTTTTTTTTCTGATGAAAGACGTGAGTCTAATGTTTCTTTTGGTAGCTTCCATGTTTATGTCGCCATAGAACACAATATTCTGTGTGCCTTGAAAAATCAGTCGAAATAGTCTAAAATGGCCAAATTGTTCCAATTTTATGAAATTGTTGGATTTCTCTGTTCATATAGCACTTGGAGGTATCCTCAGAGGACTTCACAGAGCGCTATGGCCCATTGCATCAGCACCTCAGAGCTGTTGCCTCTCTCAACAAACAAATACAGCAGAAGACTGACCAACTTGGCGAGGTTAGTATCACTTTACCTTAATGGAGGTAGGAGTCACTGTCATCGAGAAGAGCATATAACTATTTGACATAGCATACACATTGTGGTTGTTTTGTTTAGTACTTATTTTATTCTGAACTGATTTCAGGCTTGGATAATTGTAATCACCAGAATATTCTAAATTCCGCAATGTCTGGCACCAGCTGTTCTATTGTGGTGCGTTCATCAAAGCATGTGTGATAGCTGTCAGGTAGTTTAAGATGTTGTGCCTGTTTATGTTGAGTAATAATAGTTTTGTCTTTGGTCAATAGCTGCAAGCCAATCTCGCAGAAGTAAAGAGAGGTTGCAACGAGGCCAAGAGAAAGCTGCTTGAGGTAAGAAAGATCAACCACCTACCGGAAATGTATAAGCTGTGTATAAGCTGCGCTCGCTAAATTTAGAGAAAAAAACAGAGACGAGATTTAAAGATTAATTTTAAGAAAAGTACAAAAACAAAACTTTTTTAAATTTAACCGAGTCACCAAAAAGTGCCAGTTTTATTAGAAAAATAGGGGTAGTCTTTATTCAGGGTCATCTCATATTTGGGTCAATATGATATTCCCAATGAGTGTGCTTTAACAATCTAATGGGAATATCTGACTAGTGCAACACAGAAGATAACTTTATAAAGTGGATTTTTTTTAATTGACTTTTTATTAGGGCTGTCATGATATGTCATGTGATCAGCTCACGAGATGATACACAATATTGGGTTCACGAGAAGGAGACACGATATTTTAACATTACTGTAAGTTCCGGACCACACTTGAATATAAGAATAAAGAGTAATATAAGAGAAAACATTCTTTGTACATATATAGCCCGGACTTGTCTATAAGCCACAGGTGTCCATGTTGTAACGTTGGATATTTATACAGGAAGACACACTATAAACCTTGCAATCCTACCTACACTGTTCACTCAATGAGTGAGACATGAGACGTTTTTCCATCAGCTCATCAGAGGTCAACAGCTGCCACGGTCCAAGCTGAAGTTGTAGTAATTCAGCACTTGATGAAACATACTTCAAATTTGTCATCTCAAAACACGATCACTGCATAAGACTTGATATTAGCATCCACTCGACAACTTCCTGAATCTGCACTCAAAGCATGTTGGGAACTGTAGTTCTTTCAGCCATAAATTAGCCACATCATTGTTTAAGCCCAGGGTTCACAGCGTATGAAAAAAGTAGAGGCTTATCGTCCGGAATTTTCAGTACTCTTAAGAAAACAAAAATGGCACTGATATATTTAACTGATGCAGCTTCTGCTTGGACATTAAGACCCCGGCAGCTGTTGACCAGAAAAAAAACAGACACTGCGAGCGAGTGACTCAGGGAACACTGAGTGCAGGCAGGACTGCAAGGTTTATAGTGCGTAAAGTGCTTAGTGTGCGGTTCCTATCCTGCCTTGTGCACTGCCACTTATTACGTCTACAGGGTGGGCCAAAAGGAGTTACCCATCGCATATCTCTATCGTGTTCGCTTAGGTTTTGTCCTAGAAGCTTAAAATTTTGGATAGTTTCTCTCAAAAGGTATAGCTTTTGATGTACCAAAGTTCAGTTGTTTACTCCTAATGAGTGTCGAGTATGGCATCGAAGGGTAAGCGTGACCAGATTGTGGCCTTGAAGGAGGCTGGACTGACAACAAAGGAAATCATGAAAAAGGTGAATGTTTGTCGTAAGACTGGCTACAATGTCATGAAACGATACAAGGAGACTGGCGAGACCACCAGCAAGCCAATCCCTGGAAGAAAACGTTCAGTCCGAAGCAAAAGGGTTGTTGAGATGGTGAGGAAGAGAGTCCAAAGGAATCCTCGCAGGAGCATGAGGGCAACAGCAAAGGAAGTGAACCTCTCAAGAACTTCATTGAGAAGAATTGTCAAACAGGATCTTAGACTGAAAGCACTAAAAATGCAACACAGACAACTAATTTCAGCCGCTTCAAAGAAAAAACGGCTTCACAGGGGGAAAATGATGCTGCAGGAGATCCAGAGTGCCGCAAACAAAGTCCTGGTTTGGTCTGACGAGAAGATCTTCACCGTTCAGGCAGTGGTCAATTCCCAGAATGACAGGGTTTATGCACATAGTACACAGCACCTACCAGAAGGCTGCAGAACTCATTTCCGTCGTCAGAAGCCAGCTGGAGTCATGGTGTGGGCTGCTGTTGCATCTGATGGCTCAAAATCTCCTTTGGTCTTCATTCAGGAGGGTGTGAAAGTGAACAGCCAGGTCTACATTCAAATGCTTGAAGAAAACGTGTTGCCATGGTGTACCAATGCGTTTGGAAACCAGTATATTTTCACACAAGATGGTGCACCCGCTCACACATCCAATGTCACACAAACCTGGTGCAAGGAGCACTTTCCTGGCTTCTGGGACAAGAACATGTGGCCTCCATCAAGTCCGGACATCAACCCAATGGACTTTGCGATCTGGTCTATCCTGGAGAGGGAGGTCTCAAGAGTATATCACAGCAGTGTCACCGCTTTGAAGAAAGCTTTGATGACATCATGGTCAAAACTTGATGCAGAGATAGTGCGGCGCTCATGCCAGGCAGTGCCAGGTCGTCTCCAGGCTATGATAAAGGCAAAGGGTGGCCATATTGAGATGTAAATCTTTTTGGTGGTTGACAATAAAGTATGGAAACTGTGTTCAATGTGTGTCATGTTTGTCTGCAAGCATTTTTGAATAGTGCAGAAAAAACGATGGGTAACTCCTTTTGGCCCACCCTGTATTATCAATCACAGTAGCGATACCATAGGTCACAGTCTTGATAGGCTTCCGGATGACCCATTCCCACGAGAAATATGGTCATGTTTTAAACTCGACATCTTGTGACACGTGGTCTCGTGACACCCCTACTTTTTATAGTTACATTTTTCTCCTTTCATGTGTCTTCCTAGGCAACGGGGGAATCAGAGAGATTGAAGAATGAACTGATGACTTTAGAGGACATGGAAAGTCAAGCGGACAGCAGGTTGTTGATTGATGATGATTATGATGATGATTAGCTCTTGTGAGGGTAGAGGGGCTGACAAACACAGACACAAGCCCACAGTGCAATTGCTCCTCGCCAGTTACGTTTAATAATGTGCACACATGCGCGTGCATAGCGAAGCCAAATATATTGCAATCGCTCTTCCAGTTACATTTCACAAACTTTCATAATAGAAAGCAGTAGACTCCAGGCTGATCCACAAAGTCCACATAAAGATGAGATCATTTCATTCATGCAGTCACTCCAGCTGCATCGTGAGCAGCTTCCTGGATCCTGATAAGAATCAGCCATAAATCCTTAGATTAATCGATTGTAGAGACATGCACCAGGTATCACAAGACTAGCAACCAGTTGACAGTCTGTCTCTTAAACAGCGCGAGAGCTTGGGCTGCCGACGAAAGGATTGTTGCGCATGCATGCTCTGTAGCGTATCGTGACTGAAGACGAGAATGGATGTAAATAGTAGTTTTTCAACATTTACAGAATAAGCACTGTCGGCTGGCACTATATCAGTTTTGGAAGCCAGAACTGCCTCCGTTTGTTGCCAAAGCTCATCGGGCATATGAAAATTGGCCACATCATGTATGTTGTTTGACTGGCAGTGATTGACACTGACAGATCTATGCAGAGGCCGCAAGGTGCAAGACAGAGTAGCGGCCCTGTGTAGCTAGCGTTGAAATTTGACATGAAAATCCATATTATTCTAAGATTCGTTGAATAAATCTAGTAGAAAAAAAAATTATTTCCATTTTTGTCCTCCCACACTCCTTTTTGTGCAAAGAACACAGGTCGCCATTTTGTTTTGGTCACATTGAATTTGTTTGTGTTTTGTAAAAGTGTTTAAGATTTCATCATCTGTCAGTTACCACAGAGGCTACATTGTATTTTTTTTTTTTCGAAGCACAGTAAATATATTGTTCTGCTTAACAGCATGTTGGAGAAGCTAAGGGGTCTGGTAACAATGAATGAAAACTTGAAAGTTCAAGAACAGGAGTTCCGTACACACTGCAGAGTAAGCACACACACTACTTTGCTATTGTCCCATGTTCTGGACATGTGTGGTTTAGTTTGGGAAGGAATTGAGTTCATGTTGGTTTTGTCTGGATGCTATGTCCAGGATGAGATGACCCTTCTGCAACGGACCATTGAAGAATTGAGGACAGCATCTGGGCAGGATACAGAGGAGGAGAAGGTGTGCGGTGTAGGATGTGTGGAAGGGGGGGTGTTTATTGTATATACAGGACGGCTCGTTCGGAGCATGCCTGTAATTTCATATGACAATATGATCAAATGTCCACTTTTTCAGCCCCGATCTTCTAACAATAGAGCTTACCACCCATGGAGGCAGGTTAAGCCGATATTTACTTAAAAGCCACACTAATGTACAAATAATAGGAAATGCAAAATTTGTTCTTCCAATTTACACATTCTACAGTATTGTTGCCCCGCTCTACCTTTTGCAGAAAACAGTTGCTGCCTGGCTGTTTAAAGACGACATCACAGGCTTTTTTGCTAGATAAATGTGCTTGTTTCCATCTTAAGTCTGTGAAATATAGTCAGTCAAATGGTCATTTTTTTCAGTGCACCATGTATCTTCTTTAGGAAAGGAACCAACTGATACACAAACAGTATAACACCGACCGAGAGAAACTGCAAAAGATCCGCCTACTCATGGTAAGTAGAAATAGTAAATTGCCAGATATTGTGTGTCACGGCTAAGAGGGGGGTTTTGAAGAGCTCACATGTGCACTATACAGTGCAGGCCAAAAGTTTGGACACACCTTCTCATTGAGTGCATTTTCTTTATTTTCATGACTATTTACATTGTAGATTCGCAAAACGATGAACAATCACATGTGGAATTATGTACTTAACAAAAAATGGTGAACTAACTCTAAATATGCGTTATGTTTTAGACATATATTTTATGTCTTATTCTTTTTTTTTTTATATTGTGCTGCAAACCCTCGGTGTTTTCTCAGTGAGCTTGGTCACCTGAAATGATTTTCACTTCACAGGTGTGCTTTGTCAGGGTTACTTAGTGGAATTTCTTGCCTTATTAATGGGGTTGGCACCATGGGGTTGTGTGTGTGTGTGTGTGTGTGTGTGTGTGTGTGTGTGTGTGTGTTTGTAATCATATCTTTGTGGGGACAAAGATCTGTTTACACAGTCACGTCATGGGGACCGATTTCGGTATGGGGACCAAAAATCAGGTCCCCATAAAGAAAATGGTATTAAATTAACCCAGAAGCTGTTCTGAAGGTGCCCGTGTGGTTTTTAGCATTGGCCCACAACCCATGGTTTTCAATGGCTGTGTGTGTGTGTGGCATGCCCACAAGCTCCCCCAGTAGTTTGTGGTTGGTACTGCACACACTCGCTCTCCACACACACTTTTCCATAAATGGTTGGGTGCCGCCCACTTCCTGGTCCCCATAAGGAATGATTATAGAAGAAGAAAAAAGGATAATTGAAGGTGTGTGACAATTTAAAGTAAAGAATTTGTGTGACACAAGGTAAGTGCATTTGTGTGACAAATTAGAATTACCTGAATAAGTGTTCAACTGTCATTCAACTGAGAGGAAAGTTATAGTTAGTGCAGCTAGTTTGCTGCAGCAGGGGAGTGCATAATCTTGAGAGGTGTGTATGCTTTTGGCCTTCTCCTGTATGTTGATAGACTGTTAAAAAAACAAACACATGAGGGCCAAAAATAGATACTTCTCAAGATTATGCACTCCAACTTTACAACAGTTTAAAACTAGATTTCATAGCCAGTTTAAGACAAGTGCACAAAGAGGTTCAATGTAATATATCGAATAATATATGCACTCGGTGTGTTGAATGTGTGTTGTGGGGACGCCGTCAAGGCCCAGACTACATTGATGACAAACCGAAAAAAAAAATCCCTGTGAAGTTTAAAATTCTGCTCAAGTACTGCACTTGCACTAAACTTCTAAATGTAGTATGTTAAACACCTTAGGGTGCAAGTACATTGTCAGCACAACAAACATTTTCCCACATAACAAACGTTTAAAAGACATTTCACCAGTGTGTGCCCCCAATCTACTGCGAACAAGTACACAAAGATTGTAAATGTAATATATGAAGAAATGTAGTGATCGTGCAATACTTGGAGCATAATTTAAACTCCACAGGAATATTTTTTCCTTGTTAATTATCAGTGTATTTTGGACATTTACGGGGTCCCCACAACACACCTTCCACCAGAGTCCGGGTACACACTCTTTGTGAAAAATTGGAGAATCAGTTTCATCCACAGGTTTCACACACAGGGTCAGGTCAAACTCTTGTCAAAGGTGTGTTGTGGGGACGCCGTCAAGGCCCAGACTACATTGATGATAAACCAAGAAAAAAATCCCTGTTGGGTTTAAAATTCTGCTCAAGTACTGCACTTGCACTAAACTTCTAAATATAGTATGTTAAACACCTTAGGGTGCAAGTACATTGTCAGAACAACAAACATTTTCCCACATAACAAACGTTTAGAAGACATTTCACCAGTGTGTGCCCCAATCTACTGCGTACAAGTACACAAAGATTGTAAATGTAATATATGTAGAAATGTAGTGATCGTGCAATACTTGTAGCATAATTTAAACTTCACAGGAATATTTTTTCCTTGTTAATAAACAGTGTATTTTGGACATTTACGGGGTCCCCACAACACACCTTCCACCAGAGTCTGGGTACACACTCTTTGTGAAAAATTGGAGAATCAGTTTCATCCACAGGTTTCACACACAGGGTCAGGTCAAACTCTTGTCAAAGGTGTGTTGTGGGGACGCCGTCAAGGCCCAGACTACATTGATGATAAACCAAGAAAAAATCCCTGTTGGGTTTAAAATTCTGCTCAAGTACTGCACTTGCACTAAATTTCTAAATGTAGTATGTTAAACACCTTAGGATGCAAGTACATTGTCAGCACAACAAACGTTTTCCCACATAACAAACGTTTAGAAGACATTTCACCAGTGTGTGCCCCCAATCTACTGCGTACAAGTACACAAATATTGTAAATGTAATATATGTAGAAATTTAGTGATCGTGCAATACTTGTAGCATAATTTAAACTTCACAGGAATATTTTTTCCTTGTTAATAAACAGGGTATTTTGGACATTTACGGGGTCCCCACAACACACCTTCCACCAGAGTCTGGGTACACACTCTTTGTGAAAAATTGGAGAATCAGTTTCATCCACAGGTCTCACACACAGGGTCGGGTCAAACTCTTGTCGAAGGTGTGTTGTGGGGACGCCGTCAAGGCCCAGACTACATTGATGATAAACCAAGAAAAAAATCCCTGTGAAGTTTAAAATTCTGCTCAAGTACTGCACTTGCACTAAACTTCTAAATGTAGTATGTTAAACACCTTAGGGTGCAAGTACATTGTCAGCACAACAAACATTTTCCCACATAACAAACGTTTAGAAGACATTTCACCAGTGTGTGCCCCCAATCTACTGCGTACAAGTACACAAAGATTGTAAATGTAATATATGTAGAAATGTAGTGATCGTGCAATACTTGTAGCATAATTTAAACTTCACAGGAATATTTTTTCCTTGTTAATAAACAGTGTATTTTGGACATTTACGGGGTCCCCACAACACACCTTCCACCAGAGTCTGGGTACACACTCTTTGTGAAAAATTGGAGAATCAGTTTCATCCACAGGTTTCACACACAGGGTCAGGTCAAACTCTTGTCAAAGGTGTGTTGTGGGGACGCCGTCAAGGCCCAGACTACATTGATGATAAACCAAGAAAAAATCCCTGTTGGGTTTAAAATTCTGCTCAAGTACTGCACTTGCACTAAATTTCTAAATGTAGTATGTTAAACACCTTAGGATGCAAGTACATTGTCAGCACAACAAACGTTTTCCCACATAACAAACGTTTAGAAGACATTTCACCAGTGTGTGCCCCCAATCTACTGCGTACAAGTACACAAATATTGTAAATGTAATATATGTAGAAATTTAGTGATCGTGCAATACTTGTAGCATAATTTAAACTTCACAGGAATATTTTTTCCTTGTTAATAAACAGGGTATTTTGGACATTTACGGGGTCCCCACAACACACCTTCCACCAGAGTCTGGGTACACACTCTTTGTGAAAAATTGGAGAATCAGTTTCATCCACAGGTCTCACACACAGGGTCGGGTCAAACTCTTGTCGAAGGTGTGTTGTGGGGACGCCGTCAAGGCCCAGACTACATTGATGATAAACCAAGAAAAAAATCCCTGTGAAGTTTAAAATTCTGCTCAAGTACTGCACTTGCACTAAACTTCTAAATGTAGTATGTTAAACACCTTAGGGTGCAAGTACATTGTCAGCACAACAAACATTTTCCCACATAACAAACGTTTAGAAGACATTTCACCAGTGTGTGCCCCCAATCTACTGCGAACAAGTACACAAAGATTGTAAATGTAATATATGTAGAAATGTAGTGATCGTGCAATACTTGGAGCATAATTTAAACTTCACAGGAATATTTTTTCCTTGTTTATAAACAGTGTATTTTGGACATTTACGGGGTCCCCACAACACACCTTCCACCAGAGTCTGGGTACACACTCTTTGTGAAATATTGGAGAATCAGTTTCATCCACAGGTTTCACACACAGGGTCAGGTCAAACTCTTGTCGAAGGTGTGTTGTGGGGACGCCGTCAAGGCCCAGACTACATTGATGATAAACCAAGAAAAAAATCCCTGTTGGGTTTAAAATTCTGCTCAAGTACTGCACTTGCACTAAACTTCTAAATGTAGTATGTTAAACACCTTAGGGTGCAAGTACATTGTCAGCACAACAAACATTTTCCCACATAACAAACGTTTAGAAGACATTTCACCAGTGTGTGCCCCCAATCTACTGCGTACAAGTACACAAAGATTGTAAATGTAATATATGTAGAAATGTAGTGATCGTGCAATACTTGTAGCATAATTTAAACTTCACAGGAATATTTTTTCCTTGTTAATAAACAGGGTATTTTGGACATTTACGGGGTCCCCACAACACACCTTCCACCAGAGTCTGGGTACACACTCTTTGTGAAAAATTGGAGAATCAGTTTCATCCACAGGTTTCACACACAGGGTCGGGTCAAACTCTTGTCGAAGGTGTGTTGTGGGGACGCCGTCAAGGCCCAGACTACATTGATGATAAACCAAGAAAAAAATCCCTGTTGGGTTTAAAATTCTGCTCAAGTACTGCACTTGCACTAAACTTCTAAATATAGTATGTTAAACACCTTAGGGTGCAAGTACATTGTCAGCACAACAAACATTTTCCCACATAACAAACGTTTAGAAGACATTTCACCAGTGTGTGCCCCCAATCTACTGCGAACAAGTACACAAAGATTGTAAATGTAATATATGTAGAAATTTAGTGATCGTGCAATACTTGTAGCATAATTTAAACTTCACAGGAATATTTTTTCCTTGTTTATAAACAGTGTATTTTGGACATTTACGGGGTCCCCACAACACACCTTCCACCAGAGTCTGGGTACACACTCTTTGTGAAAAATTGGAGAATCAGTTTCATCCACAGGTTTCACACACAGGGTCAGGTCAAACTCTTGTCGAAGGTGTGTTGTGGGGACGCCGTCAAGGCCCAGACTACATTGATGATAAACCAAGAAAAAAATCCCTGTTGGGTTTAAAATTCTGCTCAAGTACTGCACTTGCACTAAACTTCTAAATGTAGTATGTTAAACACCTTAGGGTGCAAGTACATTGTCAGCACAACAAACATTTTCCCACATAACAAACGTTTAGAAGACATTTCACCAGTGTGTGCCCCCAATCTACTGTGTACAAGTACACAAAGATTGTAAATGTAATATATGTAGAAATGTAGTGATCGTGCAATACTTGTAGCATAATTTAAACTTCACAGGAATATTTTTTCCTTGTTAATAAACAGGGTATTTTGGACATTTACGGGGTCCCCACAACACACCTTCCACCAGAGTCTGGGTACACACTCTTTGTGAAAAATTGGAGAATCAGTTTCATCCACAGGTTTCACACACAGGGTCGGGTCAAACTCTTGTCAAAGGTGTGTTGTGGGGACGCCGTCAAGGCCCAGACTACATTGATGATAAACCAAGAAAAAAATCCCTGTTGGGTTTAAAATTCTGCTCAAGTACTGCACTTGCACTAAACTTCTAAATGTAGTATGTTAAACACCTTAGTATGCAAGTACATTGTCAGCACAACAAACGTTTTCCCACATAACAAACGTTTACAAGACATTTCACCAGTGTGTGCCCCCAATCTACTGCGTACAAGTACACAAAGATTGTAAATGTAATATATGTAGAAATGTAGTGATCGTGCAATACTTGTAGCATAATTTAAACTTCACAGGAATATTTTTTCCTTGTTAATAAACAGGGTATTTTGGACATTTACGGGGTCCCCACAACACACCTTCCACCAGAGTCTGGGTACACACTCTTTGTGAAAAATTGGAGAATCAGTTTCATCCACAGGTTTCACACACAGGGTCGGGTCAAACTCTTGTCGAAGGTGTGTTGTGGGGACGCCGTCAAGGCCCAGACTACATTGATGATAAACCAAGAAAAAAATCCCTGTTGGGTTTAAAATTCTGCTCAAGTACTGCACTTGCACTAAACTTCTAAATATAGTATGTTAAACACCTTAGGGTGCAAGTACATTGTCAGCACAACAAACATTTTCCCACATAACAAACGTTTAGAAGACATTTCACCAGTGTGTGCCCCCAATCTACTGCGAACAAGTACACAAAGATTGTAAATGTAATATATGTAGAAATTTAGTGATCGTGCAATACTTGTAGCATAATTTAAACTTCACAGGAATATTTTTTCCTTGTTTATAAACAGTGTATTTTGGACATTTACGGGGTCCCCACAACACACCTTCCACCAGAGTCTGGGTACACACTCTTTGTGAAAAATTGGAGAATCAGTTTCATCCACAGGTTTCACACACAGGGTCAGGTCAAACTCTTGTCGAAGGTGTGTTGTGGGGACGCCGTCAAGGCCCAGACTACATTGATGATAAACCAAGAAAAAAATCCCTGTTGGGTTTAAAATTCTGCTCAAGTACTGCACTTGCACTAAACTTCTAAATGTAGTATGTTAAACACCTTAGGGTGCAAGTACATTGTCAGCACAACAAACATTTTCCCACATAACAAACGTTTACAAGACATTTCACCAGTGTGTGCCCCCAATCTACTGTGTACAAGTACACAAAGATTGTAAATGTAATATATGTAGAAATGTAGTGATCGTGCAATACTTGTAGCATAATTTAAACTTCACAGGAATATTTTTTCCTTGTTAATAAACAGGGTATTTTGGACATTTACGGGGTCCCCACAACACACCTTCCACCAGAGTCTGGGTACACACTCTTTGTGAAAAATTGGAGAATCAGTTTCATCCACAGGTTTCACACACAGGGTCGGGTCAAACTCTTGTCAAAGGTGTGTTGTGGGGACGCCGTCAAGGCCCAGACTACATTGATGATAAACCAAGAAAAAAATCCCTGTTGGGTTTAAAATTCTGCTCAAGTACTGCACTTGCACTAAACTTCTAAATGTAGTATGTTAAACACCTTAGTATGCAAGTACATTGTCAGCACAACAAACGTTTTCCCACATAACAAACGTTTAGAAGACATTTCACCAGTGTGTGCCCCCAATCTACTGCGTACAAGTACACAAAGATTGTAAATGTAATATATGTAGAAATGTAGTGATCGTGCAATACTTGTAGCGTAATTTAAACTTCACAGGAATATTTTTTCCTTGTTAATAAACAGTGTATTTTGGACATTTACGGGGTCCCCACAACACACCTTCCACCAGAGTCTGGGTACACACTCTTTGTGAAAAATTGGAGAATCAGTTTCATCCATAGGTTTCACACACAGGGTCAGATCAAACTCTTGTCAAAGGTGTGTTGTGGGGACGCCGTCAAGGCCCAGACTACATTGATGATAAACCAAGAAAAAAATCCCTGTTGGGTTTAAAATTCTGCTCAAGTACTGCACTTGCACTAAACTTCTAAATGTAGTATGTTAAACACCTTAGGGTGCAAGTACATTGTCAGCACAACAAACATTTTCCCACATAACAAACGTTTAGAAGACATTTCACCAGTGTGTGCCCCCAATCTACTGCGTACAAGTACACAAAGATTGTAAATGTAATATATGTAGAAATGTAGTGATCGTGCAATACTTGTAGCATAATTTAAACTTCACAGGAATATTTTTTCCTTGTTAATAAACAGGGTATTTTGGACATTTACGGGGTCCCCACAACACACCTTCCACCAGAGTCTGGGTACACACTCTTTGTGAAAAATTGGAGAATCAGTTTCATCCACAGGTTTCACACACAGGGTCGGGTCAAACTCTTGTCGAAGGTGTGTTGTGGGGACGCCGTCAAGGCCCAGACTACATTGATGATAAACCAAGAAAAAAATCCCTGTTGGGTTTAAAATTCTGCTCAAGTACTGCACTTGCACTAAACTTCTAAATGTAGTATGTTAAACACCTTAGGATGCAAGTACATTGTCAGCACAACAAACATTTTCCCACATAACAAACGTTTAGAAGACATTTCACCAGTGTGTGCCCCCAATCTACTGCGAACAAGTACACAAAGATTGTAAATGTAATATATGTAGAAATGTAGTGATCGTGCAATACTTGTAGCATAATTTAAACTTCACAGGAATATTTTTTCCTTGTTTATAAACAGTGTATTTTGGACATTTACGGGGTCCCCACAACACACCTTCCACCAGAGTCTGGGTACACACTCTTTGTGAAAAATTGGAGAATCAGTTTCATCCATAGGTTTCACACACAGGGTCAGATCAAACTCTTGTCAAAGGTGTGTTGTGGGGACGCCGTCAAGGCCCAGACTACATTGATGATAAACCAAGAAAAAAATCCCTGTTGGGTTTAAAATTCTGCTCAAGTACTGCACTTGCACTAAACTTCTAAATGTAGTATGTTAAACACTTTAGGGTGCAAGTACATTGTCAGAACAACAAACATTTTCCCACACAACAAACGTTTAGAAGACATTTCACCAGTGTGTGCCCCCAATTTACTGCGAACAAGTACACAAAGATTGTAAATGTAATATATGTAGAAATGTAGTGATCGCGCAACACTTGTAGCATAATTTAAACTTCACAGGAATATTTTTTCCTTGTTAATAAATAGGGTATTTTGGACATTTACGGGGTCCCCACAACACACCTTCAACCAGAGTCTGGGTACACACTCTGTGAAAATATTGGAGAATCAGTTTTATCCACAGGTTTCACACACAGACTATATGACCTGTGACCAGTACATCCTACATCTGAAGTTGCTGGAGCAAAACACTTACACTGCTGACATCAGAGCACAAATGAATGCATAGTTGTTGCATTATTGTCCATTAAACGTTTAAATCTGAAATCTGAAATGTGATAGTAATAGTTGCTTTCTTGATCTCTTGATCAGAAACCTTTTTAACATATGTGACATTCTGAACATGTCATTGGTAATATATTTGTTGCAAAGTCCCTTCAAATCACATTGGTAATATACTTGTTGCAAAGTCCCCACTAATCACATTGGACTTGGTGTGAAGTATGCAAATATTATGTTAATGAGGTCCCCATTAACCGTGTTTTCTCGATTTTTCTTATGTCCCCACATAGCACGAGAAAATTCATTACATCAACAATTTAGATATTTGAAGTCGTGTATAAGCTTATAAAAATGTGGTTAGAGTACCTGATTTTTTTCATCCTTGTAGCACCTTTAGAAAGGGTGGTACTCACAAGTGACGATAAAAAATATGGTCCTCAAAAAACATGGAAACGAGAATGTGTGTGTGTGTGTGTGTGTGTGTGCCCAAACTTTTGGCCTGTGTTGTACATGTAATAATAATACTTATGTATACAGTATGCAGTGGAACCTCGATTAGTGTTAGCATGTTTTTTGGATAACATAAAAAACTAACACTAAAAATCTGGCCCTGTATGCTGAATCGTGAATATGTGTGTTTGTGTGCAAGTATGTGTGTGTATACAGTTATTTAGATCATCCTGAAACAAATGTGACAGATCCACCAAAATGCAGACTGATTGCATCAGATCAGATGGTCTTTGATCCCATCCTAGTCTTATTTTCAGTGCATCATGCAATCCCACAGCCCTTAACTTCTCAATGTTCAGGCTCGGAGGAATCGTGAGATTGTCATTTTGCAGAGAAAAATTGATGAAGTGCCAAGTCGGGCAGAACTAACACAGTACCAGAAAAGATTCGTTGAACTCTATAGCCAAGGTAGGTCAAAAGGGTTTCTGCTATTATTTTCAATTGATGACAGAACCAGCTGAACAAACAGTCTCTGTTTCTTCCAGTCTCTGCAACACACAAAGAGACCAAACAGTTCTTCACGTTGTATAATACCTTAGATGACAAAAAGGTTTACCTCGAGAAGGAGGTAAGTATTGTTACAAGTAAGATGGGAATTAGATGAGTTGTTTTTGTTTTCCACATCGTTGTCTCATTTCACCTGTTATATGTTGATATTTTTCCACTTTAGGTTCATTTGCTGAACTCCATTCATGACAACTTCCAACAGTAAGTGTATTTGAGTTAAATTGTATTTAATGTAACTGGCAGAAGTCTTATAAAAATTACAAAAAGTGTAAAAAAAAAAAAAAATCTATATTGCACTTAATTAGGCACAACTACAAAGACGCTTTGATTGCTGGGTTTATTTTGTAACCGATATGTTGTTCTCAGTGTTGATGTAGTTTTCCATTTAGTGTAAATATCTTGACTTTTTACTCTGCTGCCCTCACTATGCTTGGGTATTCGCAGCTATGCAGCAAACTAAATGCTATCCCATAAAGCACCACAGCCAGGAGTTGGCTAATTTTGCTGCTTCACTGTTGTGATCCTCACAAAAACAGAAGCACAAAAAAGGAACATGAAAGAATGCACTTTGGGCTGTAGGTTGGCCGCACTTGTCTCAATCACTTGACTTTTCATGAAGAATAAAGATGGTATTGTAACGCTTATTCAGACATTGTAAGGATAACAAGGACGTGGTGGAGCAACAGTCTCTTTATTACAAAAACAAACAGGCTACTGTCGGCTGAACCACACCAAAACAGCATCAGCAAACTCAACTGTCCCACACACAGCGAGGACACACGACACGTTCACAGACAAATGGGAAATCACATAACTCAAACACTGCAGTGCACATAATCGCTAAGTCACTTAACCTCTGAAAGTGACAGTAATAACTCGGGGTGCTCCAATCAGGGTTTTATGCTGTCGATTCCAATACCGATCATCCATGACTGAGCTCCACCCAAATGCCAATACCTTTCACACGGAGTAATCGTGACTGTGCGATCTGTAGTTATACAATAGAAGTCTTTTTTTCTTTTTTTTTTGTGCAGGGCCATGTCATCCTCATCAGACAAGGAGCAGTTCCTCAGACAGATGGAGCAGATTGTGGAGGGAATCAAACAGAGTCGCATCAAGGTATGCTCATTTTTGACAAGTATCCGTTACGGATGATGCATTTTTTTCCCAGTACGAGCATGAAACGAGTACAGCTCGTCATGATTCGTGATGAAGGAAAATCCTCATTGGGTAAGTACTTATGTTGTATTCACCCGTTACTCTCTGTGACACAGTGACCGCCCATCCCTAGACAGACACGCTACAGCCAGAGAGTGTGTTTGAGTTTGTATGATATTTAAAGTTAGCTGGTAGACTTGTTTCAGTACGTACGCGGTGCATTTGACAAGACAAAGTTGAAAACAGCTTGTGTCGCGTTGGTCAGTGCCTCCACTCCGGGCAGGTTTTTTTTTTTTTAGGTTTTCTCAGCTCAGCTCGATCTAAAGTGACTTGGTAAACTTGTTTCGTTACGTACGCGGTGCATTTGTCAAGACAGAGCTGTAAACGACTCGTGTTGCGTCGGTCACTGACGGTGTTTTTTGGGGCGGAGGGGTTACCGTCTGCTTGCTTCTAATGTAGCTGGTGATATAAAGTCAGTTGGAAAACTTTGCTCGTAATACTGAACGCGATGCTTTTGGGAAAAATACAGTGAACACGGCTGACAGATTATTTCCCGGTTTGCCATCACTGGATGTTGGCATGAATCACCAACTTCACACAGATCATTAAAAATAATTAAATATAAAGTCTTACAGATCACTTACACACATACAGTACACATAAAGCTGAATAATAAGCAATAAATATAGCAACTTCTGATCAATCCATCTTAATTTCAGCCTTAAAATAATGTGCTGATTTAAGTCCCGCCCGTGTCTGATTAAACCACGCCCACTTCCGTTTTCTACCCCGCCCACTCTGAGTCAGATACGGATGCAGATGAATAAATGGTTGAACATGTACAGATTCTGATAGTGGTGTACTCGCCTATCCCTAGTATGCACACTCCAAATAGGTCTAAGCCGTGCGCTTCCTGTCTGCAGATGGAAAAGAAGAAGCAAGAGAACAAAATGAGACGGGATCAGCTGAACGACGAGTACCTGGAGCTGCTCGACAAACAGAGACTTTATTTCAAAACTGTCAAAGATTTTAAAGAGGTAACGGTCAATACATTATGAATGTCAAGTGAAGTTTACTTTGAAGGGGACATATTATGAAAAACTGACTTTTGACTGCTTGCACTTATTTTGGTCTGTTTTGTCCTTGCCCACCTATAAAGTGCAAAATTACACAAGAAAGTTTGTTTTTAAGCTGCCCATGCCAGGATATTGACCCCGCTGTTTTGTAGTTAAATAACTCTAACCCTATAATAACCCTAACATAATAACCCTAACAGTTTTCTGGTAGGGCAAGGACAGCCACCGAAAACAACACAAAGACAGTAAGACAGACAGAGAGGGTGATAGGAGTGCTATATGTCTCCATGCTTGGGGTATTTTTCCCAAAGCATGTCAGAGACGTTTTATTAAGACACCTAGGAACTGTCATAATTTGTGGGAAAAGGGCATAGTATGTCTCCTTTTAAAGTAGATGAAAGCAGAAAATTCTGTCTTTACAATGTATGCTGAATTCCATTTTTGTTCCTCCAGGAATGTCGAAAGAATGAAATGCTGCTGTCCAAGTTGAGAGCTAAAGGAGCATCTTAGCTGTAAAGGGTTTGTCTAATAATAAGAAATAGTGTATGTAATCTGTTTAGAGCTTCTTTAAACATATTTACCAAGTGCTGAACTTCCATGCTATTTTTCGTTTTCATTTGCATTAAAACTCATTCTCTGTGCCATATGCTAAATGAGTAACACCTTACGGTTGTCTTGCCGGTGTCACCACCACAGTGGTCATAGCCACACAATACGTTTTGTTCATGAAGTCAGGTAAAATTAACATTTGTTATTTGCATCAACTTGCAGTCTGTGAAGTTTGTGACTATCAACGGTCGTATCTCATATGATGGCTTACTCTCATTGTCCTCTTCAGCTTAATCGTTTTTTGCTTGTTTTTGTTATCAATACATTTTATGTTATTTCTTCAAATCCTCAAATTGCTTCACCGAATGCTAATTTTGCATTTGCTGGTTTTCATGGGGCTTCTGTGTCTTTACCTTTTTGACATGATTAGCATCATGAATGAATTGTAAGTAAATGAAGATCTGAATAACTGGTAACATGTCAAGGGCAATCATTTGAGATTGGATGTCAAGCTAAAATATTGTCACAAGTGCAAAAAGAAGTGAAATTCTAATAAAGTATAACATAAAAAAAACCTGTACCATATCAACATTTTCTGACCTGAAAACAAGGAAACTTGACTTATTATTTTATATGATATTATCTCTGTTCACGGTCACAGTGGGCTAACAGTACGGCAGTCTCCACCATCAACTGATTGCCAGTCAATTGCAGGGCACAAAGACAAACAACCATTCACACCTATGGTAAATAAATATGTTTGGAATGTGGCAGGTAGCTGCTGTACAGTACCCGGAGAAAACTCCACACACAGATGTCCAAGCGGAGATACGAACCCAGATCTTCCACATCTCCTGTGTGGCCAACGCGCGGCCTTGATTGGTTTTAAGATGTAAGATACATTTTATATAACATTCACACATGTTCATAGATAAAATGATTAGACCAGCCTTGTTTCTTCCCTTTATTGATCCATTTTAATGCCTGGTGATGAGAGTAAGCAACGAACTTTTCGACCCCACCATCGTCCTCAGTGATGCAAACGGAGAAGCTTTGCATGTAAAAGAGAACAAAGTGAAGCAATGGGAAGACTATTTCAAAGATCTTCTGAACCCATCAGGAGATCAAGGGCAAGGCACACGGCCCCGGTTCACACCCAGCCATCCAGACAAAGCAGAACCTACCATCCTGGAGAGTGAAATGCGAAAAGCAGTGAAGACCAGCCCAAAAGGCAAGACAGCAGGAGATGGCAGCATTACAATTGAAGCCATTCATGCCTGCTGGCATGCAGAGTGGCTCAGCACCATCTTTCAAAAAGCTTGGGACTAGAGAAAAGTACCAATAGATGAAAATGCAATAGTGGTGCCAATATGGAAGAAGAAGGGCAGCAAGAAAGACTGCCGTACCTACAGACGCATATCATTACTCAGCCGCATCGGGAAACCTGTGTGCAAAGATCCTCACTCAAAACAAAAACTGGACATCTCAGTGACACTCAGTTCTGCTTCAGAAAAGGAAGCACTTATGTAATCTTTGCACTCCGACAACTGAGTGAAAGGGTGATTGATACGACCAAGATTTCTATCATGTCTTTGTAGATCAAGAAAAGGCCTTCGATCGAGACAACAGAGACAAGCTAAGGAAGGTACTTGAGCAATAAGACGTCAAAGGGCAGCTGTTAGACAACATCCGGGCCGTCTATACCAACAGCAGGCATGCAGTCCGCACCACAGTGGAACATCTGACTGGTTCCCAGTAACACCGGGGGATAGGCTAGGCTGCAATCTCTCCCCTCTGCTCTTCCAGATCTACATGGACTACACAGGAGGACAATCGAGCCCCCCATGCACTCAACGAACTCATGTGTGCCGATGACCAGGCAATGGCGAATGATGACAAGACACATCTACAGAAGCACACGGACCAGCTCAACAAAAGCTGCGAGAACTACAACATGAAGGTCAACATGTGTAGGCCTGAGGTCATGACCGTCAGCAGACCAGAAAAACTGGATTTCGACATCAACGGGACCCACCTGAAACAAGGTAGTGAATTCAAGCACCTGGCAGCATCATTACTGAAAAGACAGAGAAATTGGGACCAGATGCCAGAAAGGCAACGCAGTCAGCTACCAACTCACCCTTATCCTGAAACATCCCAGCATTCCCCCAAGCACCAAGACAAAATTCAACACCGTTTTACGGTGCCAGACATGGTCCCGAACAAAAGCTCTCAAGAGAAACCAAGTCACCTGTGAGATGAAATGCCTGAGAAAAGCAGTGACAGGCGAGACAAGAACAGAAATGAGGCGATAAGAGACATGGTAGGAGCAACACCAGTCCTACAACACGTGGAACAACAGACGATCAAGTGGTTCGGACACCTCACACACTCATGCCTTTAAACCAACCAGCTCTTCGGACTTACAACACCAGATGCTCTGGCTGGAGAGCCAGAGGAAAACCAAGACAACGCTGGATCGACTCTGTGGCAGACATGCTCAGAGCCCACGAGACGTCCCTCCTTCAGGCCACTCACCCTGCTGCTGACAGACGACTGTGTCTCCCTGCGACATCCACCTGTACAAGGGAAAGGAAAATGAAGGTAAAGTAAGTATTTAAGAAATACAGTAAGAGCAGTCGAATTGTAATATTTGACCCACTATTAAAGCATTAGAATTGGTAAATGGCTTTAAAATACCTATAATTGCAAACAAGCTAGCTAGCTCCTTCACATATGTTTGCTGCCATTTTGTGGACGCCATATCCAGGTATCGTTAAATGACCAGGTATGTTACATGACTCCACTCCAAAAATGTTTCCTATACCTCACTTAGGGACTTAAGGAGTTAAGTCAAGCACAAAGCTGTATAGGGCACACTTTAGCACATATGAAATGCTAAAAAAAAGTATTTTTGTAGGTCAAAAACCACAGAAGATGCATGTTGTATAATCATTCCACTCTGGACAAAAATCATGAAAAGCTTCAAATGTATGTGATATTTGTACCCATGATGAGTGTATGTAAACCTCTGATCACAATTGTACATCTATAAATCTATATTTTGAAACGTGTGGATTGAAGGTGCTGTCACTAAATCAAGGGGGGGTTGTTAGCTGGTCCAGGGCCTTTTTACCATCTGGTTCCCTGGTTGGTAGCATCGATCATATGTGTATCTGTGCTTCCAATTCCCTGGACACTTTGGGGACACGCGAGTAGGTAACACTACCTATGGAGCGAGGAGATGCAGAGTCAGAGTCACTTGATCCTCACTCCAAGAGGGAACGCTCACCTGCTCAGGTGTCGTTTGCACAGCCACAACAAGAGGATAGGCGAGCGAAAGAAGACCACATGGCATGAGGGGCAGGCTAGCAAAGTCTTTCTGAAATACGGTTTTAGAAAATGTACAGTTCACTTTGGACTACGTCATGATGACGAAGAGCTTTGCTGACATCAGTAAGTTGGGACATGACTTCAAAAATTGCTCATTCACTCTTTTTCTCGGGCATTCATAATTGGCGGTTTCTGTTTCGTCATTATTTTTTAACTCAATCACCATCTCTACCTTATCCTTCCGTATCTGATTTCTCTTTTTGCAGATCCTGCAAACAACACAGCTGTGAATGAATCCCCAACGTCCTCAACAGTAAGACTACCTAATTATGGTGTTATATCAATGAGGGGTGTGACACCTTTTAGTTTTATCATTGTGATCATTGGTTAATTAGGATGAACTAGAGCAGGGGTCACCAACGTGGTGCCCAGGGCCACGTGAGGCACCTGCAAGCCTGGTCTTCAGTTAATAATGTGAGACCCCCAGAACATTAACAATATCTTTCAGCTTTTTCCCGTTACATTATGCCGTGTGCTCTATTTTGTCATTTTTATTGGGCAATTATTGGGCAATTAAAAAAAAAGAGCTGTAAATGGCCACCGGGCCACACTTTGGACACCCCTGGTTGACGTATTTCACCTGGAAGGGGAAGTGTTGGATGTATAATCTCAGCTCAGTTAATGTTCGGATGCTATTTGAGCTATATGGGCCTGATGTTTTATTTGCTTTATATTGTCTAATTACTTGAAGATTGACAAAAGAACACAGCAATATTCCCAGCTGGACGTGCTGTTGGCAAAGACACGATGTGGCAGCGAGATCACCACAGAGTATTTTTGAGTTATTTCTTGAATTCACCTTCTTTACTAAAATACTGGCACTTGCAACTTTCTTTGGCTCCGTTGTGGGTCATTTGGCAGCCGTGATCGAAAGAAAAGCAGAGACCTGAGGTGAGAAACACCACCGAATTCAAGAAATAACTCATGGCAAAATACAAAGGTGGTGTCCGTGTTGATCTGTTTCTTTGTTGACGTGTCTTCAGTGAAGGTAAAAGTGACCTTAAATGGTCATTTATGAATTTCAGTCATAATTTCTATGTATTTACAGTATATGCATTTTGAATTGTTTCTGCATGGAAAATTATAATTGTAAAACTATAAAAATGTGTTGTTGTTCTTATGGGAAAAATGGATTCGGACAGAGTACGTTTCGGCTGAAGTCGGACCTTCTGGAATGAATTAATGACACTAACCAAAGTTCCACTGTATCCGTACTTCTCTCACATTATTTTGGGCTCTTTTTTTTTCCTTTTAGGAATTTAAGGTAGAAGCATCCGAGCAACCGGACTCCTCCAAGATTGAAGTGGTCTCTGTGACGGAGGAAGACCTTCCCACTATCGAGACCCCAAATACAATAAACGTCAGCCCCCTGGGTAGCTTAAATGCTGACTCACATTCTGAGAACAACTTGAGCAAACCTGATTCCCGGACTTTAACTGCATGTAGTCCAACCATGCCAGTCACCAAAGTGCAGCCATTTATGACTGGTGAGTCCTAACCCAGTCATTAAAGTGGTGTGAAAAAGTGTTTGCCCACTTCCAGGTTTGTTTATTTTTTTTGCATGTTTGTCACATGTAAATGTTTCAGATCATCAAACAAATTTAAATATTAGTCAGTGACAACACAACTGAACACAAAATGCATTTTAAAAGCTAAAAGCTTTTAAAATGAAACTTTTCATTATAAAGGGAGGAAAAAAAATCCAAACCTACATTACATGGTCCTGTGTGAAAACGTGATTGCCGCTACACCTAATAACTGGTGGGGCCACCCTTAGCAGCAACACCTGCAATCAAGCGTTTGTGATAACTTGCAATGAGTCTCTTTTGGAATTTTGGGCCACTTATCTTTGCAGAATTGTTATAATTCAGCCACAATGGAGGGTTTCCGAGCATGAACCGCCTTTTTTAAGTCACAACATCTCAATAGGATTCAGGTCAGGACTTTGACTAGGCCACTCCAAAGTCTTCATTTTGTTTATCTTCAGTCATTCAGAGGTGGACTTGCTGGTGTGTTGTGGATCATTGTCCTGCTGCAGAACCCAAGTTGGTTTCATCTTGAGGTCACCAACAGATGGCCGGACATTCTCCTTCAGGATTTTCTGGTAGACAGCAGAATTCATGGTTCCATTTATCACAGCAAGTCTTCCAGGTCCTGAAGCAGCAAACCAGCCCCAGACCATCACACAACCACCACCATATTTTACCGTTGGTATGATGTTCTTTTTCTGAAATACTGCATTACTTTTACACCAGATGTAATGGGACACACACCTTCCAAAAAGTTCAAAGTTCAGATGGGGATCATCAAGATGTTTTCTGGCAAAATTGAGACGATCCTTAATGATCTTTTTGTTCAGCAGTGGTTTTGGTCTTGGACCTCTGCCATGCAGGCTGTTTTTGCCCAGTGTCTTTATTATGGTGGAGTCATGAACACTGACCTTAACTGAGGCAAGTGAGGCCTGCAGTTCTTTGGATGTTGTTGTGGGGTCTTTTTGACATCTTGGATGAGTTGTCGCAGCACTCTTGTGGTCATTTAGGTTGGCCGGCCACTCCTGGGAAGGTTCATCACTGTTCCATGTTTTCGCCATTTGTGGATAATGGCTCTCACTGTGGTTTGCTGGGGTCCCAAAGCTTTAGAAATGGCTTTATATCCTTTTCCAGACTGATACAGTATATCTCAATTCATCTCAGTTAAGTTATTTTTTAACAGGCGGAGCAGTCACTTTCCCACACAGGGCCATGTAGGTTTGGATTTTTTTTCTCCCTTAATAATAAAAGGTTTCATTTAAAAACTCAATTTTGTGTTCTGTTGTGTTGTCATTGACTAATATTTACATTTGTTTGATGATCTGAAACATTTAAGTGTGACAAACATGCAAAAAAATAAAGAAATCAGGAAGGGGGCAAACACTTTTTCACACCACTGGTCATTCTTTAGTCTTCTCAGATAAAACAACAACAATATTGCACATTTGTGTTGTTGGACTCCTATTTATCATTTCCTCCAAACAAGTTGAGTTGAGTTGATACCGAAGAGCTCAGTTTTGGTCTCATGTGACCACACAAGCACTTCGTGAGTCATTCAGGTGTTGAATGTCAAACTTCAGACAGGTTTGGACATGTGTCTTCTTGAGCAGGGGGACGTTGGCTCTCAATCCATGACAGCGGGTATCACTAACTGGCAGACCGTGGTCCGAGTCCGGACCCAGACACCGTCAGTTACTGGACCTACAGTCTTTTAAGTATTTTAATTTTTGACTGGGAACTTCTGTTTTGAGGAGTTTCTCTGGTGGAAACTCCTCAATTTTATGGACTATCTCAAGGCACATGGGATGGAAAAACACTCCTCACACAATTACGCAAACAACCAATGTGAGCAATCACTTGGCAAAGGAGGCAAGGAATAAAGGAAGAAACCTTCACTAGAACACGCCCAGTGTGGGGGTAGCCATCTGCCTCAACCTGCTGGGTTGAGAAAGAGAGACATGGGGTAGACAAGACAAAAAACAGGATGGAGGGATTGGGAGAAGGATGAGTGGATAACAACAATTGTAGCAATAACAGCATAACAGCATTTTCTATGCCGCTTCTCCTCATTAGGGTCGTGGGGGTATGCTGGAGCCTATCCCAGCTGACTTTGGTTGCCAGCCAATGGCAGGGCACATATAGACGAACAACCATTCACACTCACATTCATACCTATGGACAATTTAGAGTCTCCAATGAAGCTAACATGCATGTTTTTGGAATGTGGGAGGAAACCGGAGTACCCGGAAAACCCACCCACGCACGGGTAGATCATGCAAACTCCACACAGAAATGCCCAACGGAGATTCGAACCCAGGTCTTACCCATCTCCTGTGTGACTGTGTGGCCAACATGCTAACCACTAGACCACCGTGTGGCCCATAACAGCACTAATGATGATGAATTTTTTCAACATTTTTCAACATTACTATGAATAGTAGTACTTACCGTCTTACTATGAACAGTATTACTACTACTGAAAGTAATTACAGGAACTGTAACGGTGTTGTCAACAGAAGATGATTTGGACAAAAAATGGAAGAAAAGACTGCTGGCTCATCGCATGGAGTTGATCATTGCTACGTGTATCATCGTGGTGGTCACGCTTGCTCTTGGCATTGGCCTTGGAGGTGGGTGTCCTACTTCTTTCATCATGACATTTTCATAAATAATTTAAGAAAATAGATTATTTGCACAAGCAAATGTATTGTTTTTTGTCATGATTTCTTTTTTTACCCTAAATTTAGGAATGTCCAAACTTTTTGCGGGGGCCACTTAAATACATTTTGTACATTAAAGATGCTAAAACCAGTCCAATGTAGGTCAATATACAGTAGTCGAAGCTATCTAAACAAAACATCCACATCATCGTTGTGTTATGTGGAACTAAACACTCATTAATAATGGAGTATTTTTATTTTTACAATATGCTGAGGGGCAACAAAAACAAGCTGAAGCCCCCGGGCTGCACTATGGACACCCCTGCCCTAAATATATTTTCCATCTTTCACATATTTCATTGTGGTCATATG
Source organism: Dunckerocampus dactyliophorus (assembly GCF_027744805.1). Classification (NCBI taxonomy): domain Eukaryota; kingdom Metazoa; phylum Chordata; class Actinopteri; order Syngnathiformes; family Syngnathidae; genus Dunckerocampus; species Dunckerocampus dactyliophorus. The sequence goes on from NC_072827.1 coordinate 24,122,366, forward strand.
TTTTTATTGCTCAATATCCGATGGGCTGGCATGATCCAGAGGAACGTGAGATGTACAGTCTGAGGTGAACTGTGGACTGAATGGAGATAGAAGTGTAGCTAGTAGCGCTCCAATGTCACTGACCACAAAGTCAGACAGGTGTCTCCCTGTCTGACTCCCTGAAGTAGCTGGCGAAAACCTTTTTAACTCAAAAAGTGTTTAGATAATACGGAGTAGGCTGTGGAAGAGGAGAATAATGCAGATTTGCACTGCACACAACTTGAAATTTATGCAATATTTTTGGAAAATAAAATTACTATAGTGCCCCACTGGGATCCAGTATCATTTTTAAAAGCCCCTGAAGTCAAGAATAAAGCTGTATGTGACCCATTTAGGACATTTAAAGTGTTGCTGACATGCTTGTCGCCACGGCTTCTTAATGTCCAAACACTATTTAGCATATTATACCTAAAATGACTTAATTCCTTATAGTGTTTATTACCAAAAACAAGCAGAACCTACCTACCTACCTTTTATCCCTCCGTGTGTGTGTGTGTGTGTGTGTGTGTGTGTGTGTCTGTGCGCGCCTATAGTGGGTCTCAGCTGTGTGGGGAAGTTTCGTTGCGGCTTTTCTTCTCAGTGCATAAGAAGCTCAGCACAGTGTGACGGAGAGGTGGACTGTGGCAATGGGGAGGACGAGCTTGGCTGTGGTGAGACGCAAACCACACGTTGGCTGTCTATACTGTTCTTTACATACTTATCTTGACCTTTCTACTCTTTGGTCTTAATGGCTTCATGTCTTAAAAACATGCTTTTGGTCCAGTACCTTCCATGTGTGACTGTAGTTATTTTTTCATTTCATTATAGGAAAACTGCACTTTTTTTATTTTTTATTTTATTTTGCCCATCATCCACAATCCTTATGAGACATCAAGACATACTGTATGTCTTTCTCTTTTCTGTGCGTTCTAAAGATATAAAAACAGATAAAAGAGACAGCTCATTGCTGCATGTAATGGGATACACCTATTCCACCTACAAAGGCCGCTATTAAAACACCTCCAATAGAGGTTTTATGGTTTTATACACATGCTGTGACCGTGTAGTAACGCGCACATTCATGATAACATGTAATACTTACAGTATTTTCCGTATTTTGGCCATTTTTAAGCATTACCGGAACTTCTTCCTGGGCACATTGATTTCACATAGCAATACAGAAACGAACGCCTACAGTTAGCGTTAACTTTTCCAAACTCAAAAATAAAACCACAGCAGCAGTGGTGTCAGCTCCAATACGTAGCCGTACCTTTTTGGTTTTGCTCTGAGGCGTTGTGAGCGTGACGCTGGCGTGCTGCAGGCGAGTCTGTGGTGAAGCTAGTTGCTTGCCGGCTAGTAGCTAGTAACTTAGTTTGATTGGCGTAACAATGTTAATAATAATAATAACAATGGCGCTGTAGCTTGGTATTTTTTTGTAGTTAGAGCATAAAAAAAACAGTTTACCACCTATTATTAGAGCCCTCTAGACATGAAATAACACCCCTATAGCCACCTTTACGCTCGTATTACCATATACATATATATATATATATATATATATATATATATATATATATATATATATATATATATATATACACACACACTGTACATGTGTTTGTGTACATCAGTTACCCACTTGATGGCAGTGTTTACTTACGCTTGTGTGAGCATCGAACAAGCCATTCAAAAGTGTTTTACTCCATCGGGACTCACGGGTACTCGTCACTTGTTCACTTACTCACCAATGCGACCGCTAGCTAAATTTAAGGAAGCCAGGTAACATGTCAGGGCGTGGTTAAATGCAGGTCGGGGGAGGGGTGGAACGCTCTGTGATAGTTGACCTGAGACTGGACTCGACGAAAGTGAATACCCGATTGACTTCAGTGAGTGCCTCACAAGAGCTGGAGTGAGTCAAAGGATGTGTTGAATTTCCCATTACTGTTACACTTCCCCCTCTTCCTTGGCAGACAAATGGCCTTTGATCATACCTGTCAACATTTGCATTTGAAAATTAGACTCAATTTCCTGGGATAAAAGCCGAAAATTGTCTGCATTTACTTTTGTTTGACAAGCAGATCCCTCGCCTTTTGTTCTGCACCAAATGTGACGACACAAAGATGAAATCATGGTGTTTATTATTGATCACAAATCTGGTGTTACTTGACCGATTTACACCGTTAAAAGACTCGTGTGCAGTTTGAAGCCTGTCCTGTAGCCTGTAGCCTGTAGCGTGGTCATGCTGTGCCACCTGTAACTCCACGCATGAATACGACTCACCACTGCGTTCTTGACCCATTTGAGGTCACTTAGTGTCAAGTTCTTTTGGACGTATGCCAGCCTGCACTTGAAAAGGCTGAGAAGGTTGATGAGCTGCAGAGGTGTTGTCCAATACATGAAAACCAGCCATATCCTCATAGAAAGCCATCTCACTCAGCTGCAGCACATCACTTATTTACTGAGGGAGGAAGCAGCATCATGAAACATGCTGACTCTTCCATGCGACGCCCTTCTCCACCATAATAGAGTGTAGATGTTACTTTTCCTCAGGATTTACATGTTGATAACTGTCTGCTTTTTGTGTCAGTGCGTCTCAGTGGGCGGAGTTCAGTCCTGCAGGTCCAGAGAGGGGGTGTGTGGAGGACAGTCTGCTCAGAGGACTGGAATAATTTGCTCGGAGCGTCTGCCTGCAAACAGCTGGGATACACTAGGTGTTGTCCTCACTGGAACCGTTGTGGTGTCACTGCTGTGTTCTGCTGTGGAGTGGTGCATGACCCTTCTGCTCAGCTTGTGGCTCTGTCTTTTCAGATCTCCTTTATGTTCTCTTAAATACATTCAATTGCATTTGTAATGAGATAGATAGATAGATAGAGAGATAGTTTATTGATCTCCAACAGAAAGTCACATTTCCAGCAGCTCTGCAAGATCCAGAACAGATGCTAATCATTCATTTTTTCATTATTCAAAATATCAAAATTTCAAAATATGGGAGTGCATGGCATAAAAAACATGATTTCTTCCACCAGTCCACCTCCAAAGTCAAACCCCCCCAAAAGTTATAATTTGGAGTTCAAACAAAATGTTCTTGAAAAATATGCCATTTTCGACGTCACTCAAGTTGTCTGTAAATCTTTGAGCTCAGTGAGTACCGCATTTGAACAATTTACCCTCCAGGGGATGCTTTCACTTTGTTTTTCTGAGTGACGCTTCTGACAGAGGAAACCGTTTGAGACGATAACCATACAATCTGAAGTCTAATTTCAAATCATAAAATGTCAACCTACTGGAAAAAGGGTGTACTGTGATTTTGCCAAGCAGATTCTAATGTAAAAACTCTTATCTATGGACCGTCAAACGTTTCAATCATATTAATTACAGCGCTGCTGTGGATTAATCAATGTTAATCATGACTAAAGCCCATTCATTATTAGAATTGTGTTGTGTTTTGGGTAACGCGGTGGCCTAGTGATCAGACTCGCAGTCTGAATGGGTGTTTGTCTGTGTGTGTACTGTCATTGACTGGTGACCAATCCCTGCCACTCACCCAGAGTCAGCTAGGATAGGCTCCAGCTCGCTCGTGTTGTGTTGTCATTGTTGTGCCTCTTGCAAAACCTTTGTAAAGCCCGTGTCCTCAATGATATTAAAATGTCTGAAGGTTTTGTGCAATCCAGTTGGTGTTTGTGCCGGTTACGTTAGACGTTCTGTGAGGCTTGTTTGGTGCAAGCTGGTACTTGCAGTACAATCCCCTACTGTTTCAAGTTGGTGTGGTACTTTAACCAAAAACTCCTTCCAGCAAACTTTATAAACGAGTTCATGTCGGTTTGTCGATTGTTCCATCTTGTGTTGTATTTCATACTCCAACTTCCCATCAAGGAAGCCAACATGTTCAGAGTAGTCGATCTGTTCCATCTCAAACCACGAGCAAAACCTGATCTGGGCACTGGGTGGTTTGATCCAACCAAAACGCCAAAGGAATTAGAAACCTTGAAGGAAACAATGACAACACAACTGAACACAGTGAACGCAGTGTTTTTCGTCTTGGAACTCTGCCATGCAGGCCGATTTGGCCCAGTGTCTTTCTTATGGTGGAGTCATGAACACTGACCTTAACTGAGGCAAGTGAGGCCTGCAGTTCTTTGGATGTTATTGTGGGGTCTTTTGGGACCTCTTGGATGAGTCGTCGCTGCACTCTTGTGGTAATTTTGGTTGGCCGGCCACTCCTGGGAAGGTTCATTGCTGTTGCATGTTTTTGCCATTTGTGGATAATGGCTCTAACCAATTTCCTCAAAAAAAGTACTCTCATTTTGATTCATTTCAATAGTCTCATTGTGGTTGTTTGTGTCTTTGGCAGTTATGTGGAGTCATTCTTCATCCCACTGACCGCCATTGAGGAGCGCCTTCAGTACAATTTGGTGTCCATCAACCTGAGTCAATCGCAGATCATAAAGCTACAAAACGCTCCAACGTTCAGGTACACATCGAATACCAATTTGATGACAGTCAAACCTCGCTTTTCGTATCCCCCAGTTTTCCTCCATGATTGATTTTGATTTCTTCCAAAATGATTCGTATTACACGTAACAAACCCGTCTGTTTGCCCTGTACTGCATCATTCAGAGAAATCAGGTGCCCAAACAAAGAATGTTGCAGATTCATTGGATTTACATTAATTCTGATTGTTTTTTTTGCATTTTGGTTTCCATTGAACCTTTTGGAACTAATTAATAACGAAAACCGAGGTACCACTGGATATGGAAAAGTATGAAAAAGTGATAGTACATTATACATGATATTACAAAATCTTAACAAACCAACAAGTGATTGTTGTTGTTGTTGTACTTCTTGACGGCACCTTGTACAATGCATCTTGAGAGGCAACTTTGTCAAGCATGTCGGTCTGAATTTTTGTTGCAATCCAGCTGGTCATTGTGTCAAAGTCACAGGTAGACTTACGGAGGCACCTGTTCCTATTGTGTCCATGTACTCTTGCGTATCGAAACGTACCTTTGCTTACTATTGTGAGTCTTTAAATTGAGTATGGATCAGAGTACCCTCACTAGCCACACAACCAGATCTTGGGTGTCAAGTGGGGCCAAAAATTTTGTAGTGACTGTGATTTATGTCACCCCAAAATGAGTCAGGGTCATCTGACGTCTAAACATTACATCCGCCGAATCTGTCATTCCACCATGCAGACTGTTTGAGGATGGTTGATTTATGGTTAATGTTCTTTAACACCTACGGTGTGCTTTTGTGTCCTGGTGACGCTTTCATAATCTGTCACTGAGCTCTACTGGTATCGCCTGCTTGCATGTCTTGTGTCCCCACAGTAAAACCCAATGCACCTCAGGAAAAGTGACAACGCTGAAATGTCTGGGTGAGTAAACTGCTGGCTTTGTTCAGGTTATGTGATTTATCAGGAGGATTTTAGACTTTCAGGAAAGAAAGCGTACTCATTTATGGCCATTAAAAACCACAGTGACACGTGTGTGAGCAACAAATGTCCTAAAATGGGTCCGATCCAGCTTTGTCCTTGACGTGAAATCTTTAAGAAGCAAAGGCTATTTTCACACTGCAGCTCAGTTCCGATTTTTTTTGCTCATATGTGACCTGTATCTGATTTTTTTCATGTCAGTGTGAACAGTACAATTCTGTTTTTTTCAAATGCGACTCAGGCCTCATTCGTATGAAGATATAAGTTCGATATGTATCCGATCTACTGCAGTCTGGTCAGGTCGCATACACTACTGGACAACACTCCAATTTCTCTGGAGGAAAAACCAACATTTTGAAGTGTGAAGATGGTCTGTCTGGCTTCCATTCTAAATTCCCTTTTTTATTGCCATTTTTGTAGCAACAAATGACTTTCTCCAGTACAATGCTGTTCAACTGATCTTCACGTGGTTGTAGTCCCACATTGTGTTCCGACCACTGTTTTTATGCAGACAGAGGAGGTTGTAAGTACTCCAGAACCTGGAACACCTGTAGGACTTAGTTGCACCAGCTGCCAAGGCTTGATCAACCTCCCATTTCTGCAGAACAGCTTTAAATTGTTGACCCATTTTGTGGTCCCTGAAGCAGGCCTTTTTGTATCATTCTGAATTACACATTATTTTTCGGTTTTGGGTAACTTGAACGACTTGAATATCATTAAATAACTGGAAAAACTGGTGTGTTGTAAAACGTTTGACCGGTAGCGTATATCCGACATACGTCATCAAAAAGAGTGGTTCACCGTGTGAGACTTGGATAAAGGTACTCACCGATGTAGGCAAAAGTTAATGTCATCTGAAAATTATTTTTAAAGTGTCAGTTGTCAGCGAAGCGGCTCACAGCAACGTCCCACCACTCCTGCCACCCACACTCCTCGGAACAGACGCCGCACGTTCTCCCATTGCCAAAATTCTTATCCTCTTTCTTGTTAATCTCCTATACGTAAACATTTGGTTAAGAAAATGTGGACTCCCATTGCACAAAATCCTCGAAATTGCCACAAACGAGCACAAACCGCAGCAATCTTTACTTCCGTAAACACACGGAAATGCGTGTGACGTTGTGACGTTGTGCTTTTGTGCTTGCGTGCCACTTCCTGGATGCTTTGCATTCACATAAACAAGTCACATTTTTTCGGTCATGGGAACGTGGTGTGCATTCAGGTTAGTCAGGTGTGGGGATGTGGCTCCGCTCCCGAAACGCCAAGAATGGGCACTAAAAACAAGAGAAGAGGTCAAGGCAGCAAGGAGGGAGGACAGATGACAGACAGCAACATGAAGCTCATCTTAAAGCCGTTTAAAAATTCTAATGTTTCAATATGGTGTCAGATATTACAATTCAAGTGTTCTTATTATATTTCTTCCATGAATTCTTAGAAGGCTGCACGGTGGCCTAGTGGTGAGCATGTTGGCCACGCAGCCAGGAGATGGGGTTCGAAGCTCCGGAGTTTGCATCCGGAGATTCCGGGAACATTCCAAAAACATGCATGTTAGGTTAATTGGAGATGCCTGAAATTGTCCACAGGTATGAATGTGAGCGTGAATGGTTGGTTGTCTACCGGTGCCCTGCGATTGGCTGGCGACCAGTCCAGCTGTGACTCGTATTTAATTGCATCTAATCCCGTTCGAACATTTCTCCCTCAACAATTCTGTCCGTAGAGTGTGGCTTCAGGCCTAAGTACGCAACTCGTATTGTCGGGGGGAACCTCTCCAGGCCTGGCCAGTTTCCCTGGCAGGTTAGCCTCCATTTCAGCAGTGAACATCTGTGTGGCGGCTCCATCATAACGTCCCTCTGGATTGTCACTGCAGCACACTGCGTGTTCGGGTGAGTCGTACATGTGGCTTTATCTACTGGATAAATACAATTTCAGATTAACGTTGGCAATAAAATGGAGTGTTAATTATTGGATTAGATTCAGATCCAGAAACCTCCCCTTCTCTTCAATTGTCGTTGTTCACTCGCAACAGAATCCAGGTTTAAGCCCTAAATATTGCCCAGAAATCTATTAAATGCATTTAAAGTATAAAATGTGTTGGTACTCACCACAAGGGGCGTAGCACCAAATTTTGGGCCCCCATACAAACGCCTCCTGAAGGGCCTTTGTATTGAGTTCTGGACTCCTATGACTGTAGAAGCTTGTATCAGAATCTGCTGGCCTCAGCCAGAACATTCACGGGGGTTGTGGTTAAGTCGTCCAACGTGACAATGACACAAAAGGTAGGGCCACGGCAACTAAGGCGTGCGTCAAGAAAGAAGCAGCGGATGTCATGGCTAAGACTGTCTCTGGACTTAATCTTAAATCTTAAATCTTGGGGGGGAGTTCTGAGGCCCTCCAGAGATGTGTGCAACCCCGGTGACCAACTACAAGAAACACCAAGGGTTTCTCCACTAACTACGAAGTCACGTTTTGCTTGAGGATCAATACATACTCCACTCTGTCAAATACTAATTCATTCTTTTTTGTGTGTGTTTTGTTTTTTGTTGGTATTTGAAGTAAACCTACCGTGAATATTAGGTTGAACTCTGACCTGTCCTGTTCTTAGGTTTACAGACCCTTCCATGTGGACAATCCATGTGGGACAGACGGAGCAGCCAGTCCATGGTGCCCAGTCTCTTGCAGTGGAGCAGATTATATACCACACTCGTTATCGCCCCAAAGGGCTGGATTACGATATCGCCCTCATGAAACTCACCAAGCCCCTTGTTTTTAATGGTAAGGGGTTTTTCATGATGGCTCTGTTAGGCTAATAGGCTTGAATGTGAGTGTGAGTGGTTCTTCGCCTATACCAGGGGCGTCCAAACTCTCTTTAGAACGCACAGAAAAGAGAAAGATGTGTGGTCTTGTTTCACATAAGGACTGTGGATGAAGACAAATTTCCCAAAAAAGGGCAGTTTTCCTTTAAGGCCAGCAGAGGAGGCTTTGCTGGCCCTGACGGCCTGCATCTGCCAGTTCTGTCTGAATGAATTTTGTAGTAAAAAGCCGCCGTCCAGTTATTGTTTGCTTTAAGACAACCAGAGGTTTGGTTGGTTGGTTTCATTCATAAGAAGAGTTATGGTGCATCTCCATAACAATGGAAAGTGGTTTCTAATAATACGACATTCATTCAGGGAAGCATGTATAAGAAAGATGACACAGCTGTGGTCTAAGCACGGACCCCTGTAGGACACCATAACTAAGGAAACTCTCCTACTTTAGGGTTTGTGGAGCCCATCTGCCTGCCTAATTATGGGGAGGAATTTGAGGAAGGCACGATGTGCTGGATCTCTGGATGGGGGGCAACGGAGGATGAAGGTGAGCTTTACAGTCTATGCAGGAAGATCAGATTCAACTCAGAAAAACGTATTTGCTGTCGGCATGAACTCATTTTCAAATGCTCCTTGGCTTTTACAGGAGAGACCAGCGTGTTTTTACGCTCCGCAATGGTGCCCATCCTTTCCACAAAGACCTGCAACCAACCAGAGGTCTACCAGGGCCTCATCTCTCCATGGATGATCTGTGCAGGGTACTTGGAGGGAGGAACTGACTCCTGTCAGGTGATATTTTGACTATATTATTATATAACACCACAATATTTGTGCAAAATGCATTTCTCTACACTGTTCACAATACATACAAAACTCATACTTATCCGATGTATTCCTGTTTTTGGTGCTGGCAGTTAGTTCTGTCTGTACAACAAGTGTTTTACGTGGAAGTATTTCCTCAGGGGGACAGCGGGGGTCCTCTGGCCTGTGAGGACACCTCTCGATGGAAGCTGGTCGGTGCAACGAGTTGGGGTATTGGCTGTGCTATAAGAAACAAGCCAGGCGTTTACACCAGGATCACGCACTCACTTAGCTGGATCAGGCAACAGATGGAGGTCAGTGCATGTTATTGTACCATACAATACAACAGCAATGAAACGTGGATATACAGTACTTTAGAGTAGTCAGTGTACAGCTTGTTTAGCAACATGGATTTCTTATTGGCAAATCACTCATCATGCAGCCATTGTTGTCTAAATAGCACGGCGAGGGCAACACTGATGAGCGGCAAGATAATGATGTCTTGCCTCTCTTTGTTGCATGAGTGCTGCTGGCACTGGGGAGCTGCGGTTCATTGATGGAAACAGTCTGAAGCAGAGCATGATACCTTCTTGGGAAACTGAGCTGCACGGTAGTTTTCCAAGTTGATAATACGCACAAACACACCCACAAGGTGAAGGTGATGCAGTGAGCACCTGTTGGGCATCCTCAAGCAGAAGCGGAAGGCGTCCAGCAGCTCCACCAGTGATGTCATAATAGAGGAACTGAAGAGGATTCCAATAACAACCTGCACAGCTCTGGTCAATTCCATGCCCAAGAGGATTAAGGCAGTACTAGATAAGAATGGTGCTCCAACTAAATATTCACACCAAAGACCCCATCTGTACATGTCACCGTGTGTTGCCACCCATTGGACAGCGGCTGTGTATTCGGGGTGGGCAAATTGATCCAAAAAATGAAGTGTTGATACCAAGTGTAGTACAGTCATTGTGTTGTGTTATTCGTATTGTTACATTTATATTTCTATTTTTTTCAACAAACTCGGGGAATACGTCCTTGAACACAGGAGGACTTCGGGGACAAAAAGTAAAAGGATTTGAATGAGAGCCAATACTGTTTGCTTTTGTTAAGTTATTTGGCACTATTGACTTTATTTTGCTCAAACAAATGTATTTAATTAAAGGAAAGACATTTATTACAGTATTTTGACGTCACATTGTCTTACAATCTTTGTCCTGTATTTTATTTTGATAAAAAGACAAAGTTTCAGATAAAAATCACTAAATTATTCAGTGATCTTCCAAAATTTCAAAAAATTTGGTATAGGCAATACCTGCCCTGTATTGACTTAGTATCGGATTTATACCAAAATTTGCAGTGTCAACCCATCACTCTGTATTGACTTATCTTCAGAGGACTGTAAATCGATGCTGCAACAAGCTGTACACTGACTACTCAAAAGTATATCCAAGTTTAATTTCTATATTCTATGAGAAGATATAGAAAGAAATGGCTGGAATGCGAGGGGTGTGCTTGTTAGATACTGTATAGTATAATATGCGTCCTTAAAGTTGACTCCCGTTTCTATTAACCATCAGACCACTGGAGAGAAAGGTAGTCATCGTGATAAAACAATGAGGCAAGGCAGTGCAGCTGAAGATATTTTCGTCTTGTTTTTCAGAGGGAAGGAAGTCTTAACTCAACCCTCAACTCAGACAACTGAATTCCTTGTTAATGCAGACCGCCACATTTGTTAGGAGACAGCAGAAAACGACGCACGAAGGAGTTAAGAGATTGTTTATTCCAAAATAGAAAGCTCTAAGGCAAACCATACAAAGAGAAAAACGAATGCTTCATAAAAAGCAAGACAGATATGAGAGAGAGAGAGAGAGAGAACATCTCAGGTTTTTGCAACACATTTAGGGAAACTCTCTCAGTTGTCAAAATGTATACGAACCAGATCACTGCGACTATTGACAGACAACTGTTGTACAGTACCACCATTCAAAAGAAGAGGTGCCACAGTTTGTGCAGTAACTGAGTGATAAAACATGTGAAATGTTTCACGGTGTGTAGTGGCGGGGGGGGGGACTAACAAGTGACAACTTGAGTCGTAGTGCATGCCAATGAAGAGGGAGCCCAACAGTCAGGCTGGACTGTTCAATGTGGTCACATCTATGTGTACATAAATAAAAGGATGCGTGCTCAGTGTAAGATTTCCGTGTGTCTTTGTGTCCCTTCTCAAGTGAAGAAGACCCTTGTGATTGCATGATCGGCGTAGTGTTTTCGATTGTGCATTTAATATTTGAAAACATCGAGGATACCAAAATGTTTAAATTACATAATGTATGGTATACACAATGTGGGTAAACTGCTCCATTAAAAAATAAACAAACAGACACTGGAGTCATGTTACAGACTCAGTTACTGAAAAGAATACAAAGTCAAATTCTCGGTGATTCTTCTGCAATTTAGCATATTTTAACCATTTTGTTTTGTGCTTCTTGGCAATAACTCTTTTTAAAAAAACACAGGTAAGGCCTTGTTAGTATTCTAAGTTTAAAACCAATTTAAATAATTTCATTCAATTCTACTTTTTTTTTTTTTTTTAGAAAACTTCAAAGAACCCTGGAAAACAGGGCTATTAGCTTTATGAATATGTACATAAATATCCCTTACAAAACAGAACAAAATAATGAAACAGAAAACACTATTTTCATATGTATGTATATAAAAATAAGCATCTCATTTTTTTATTTTAAATCTCCTCCAGAGCTCTGTTCAGCTTGCAGAGTCCACATGAGAGGAGCCAGTCTTAAGAGTGCACAGATCTACTCAAAACACAAGCATGCAAAAAGAGACAAACCTTTACAGATACAACCTTAAAATGTTGTCATCCAAACTTGCAATTAGCTCAGGATTGGCAACAGGGGTCAAGAAAAACAATTAATTATGCCAATATTTATTCATGTAGCATACAAACTTGCTTCTGGTGTTTAACACTTTTTCTTCTGGTGAATTATTTTAGCTTAAATATACAAAAAAAGTGCACTCTCCTACATCAACTAAATTAAAAAAAAAAAAAAATTCTGAAATTAAATTCCTTGATGTACACACGCGCAGCATAAATTGGCATTCAGCAAAGTTGGATTTTAGGACACGGCAAATCTCATGCGTCCTGCGTTGTGCTCTCAATAAACCTAACGTGTCTGTCCTCACACGACAATGACAGCCAGGAAACCCATGTGTAGACTTAATACTACATGTCTTGTTTGGACACGTACTGTGGACAGTATGCATTTGTGAGAGGGAGTGTCCTTTACTGCAATGAGTCGCTGTTGTCAAGGCCCAGTCCAGCCATATCTGCATCATCGTCATCGTCGCCACTGTCGCCGGACTCATCTTCACTATGGCCTCCAAGCATCACTTGCTGTACTGCCAGTGTGGCACCGTCTGATGTCAGGCTCTGCAGACCCTCAACATTCATTGTCACCAACGTACCTGACAACCACGGAGGGAAATGAATCAAGTTATTGAAATTCAACATGTCCATCCATAAAATGTGTTGGATGTAATGCAATTACAGTCGTGTGGAAAAAGTGTTTGCCCCCGTTGTTTTTTTTTTTTGCATGTTTGTCACACTTAAATGTTTCAAAGAATTTTAAATATTAGTCAATGCCAACACAACTGAACATAAAATATGCATGCCAGTAGTGCAATGGTACCATGTAAAGAAATACAGTCAAGCTGATGCAGACATCACTGTTGTGTTGCCCTCAGGGGGCCGCAGCTTTGCCTGAAATGTGTGCACAACTGGACTGTTAGAAAACATTTCGCCTGTCATCCAAGCAGATGACAGAAGATTGAAAAACTCCAGGTGCATGTAGTACACATTTCCTGTCAAAATTGACAGCACACGTTTTTGATGTGCATTTTAGGCAGGCTTTTGCTGGCCACAAAAACGATGTGCAAGGCCGAATCTGGCCACCGGGCCTCGAGTTTGACACCTGCGCTCTAAGCCGTTTCGTGCTAGCTCATGGTGTCTGAACTGTGCTCATAAGCTGTGCTGCATACCATCTGGCATTGTAACTTGCTGCGGAGTGCCTCCCCCTGAGGCAATGGAGTCAGGCCAGAAACGCTGCAGTGGCCGGTTTTGGGGAGTCTTCTTTTTTGTTTTAGGCGTTTCAGAGGAACTAGCATCCAACATGGGCTGTAGAATCCGCCTTCGAGCATTTATAAACCTGCAAAAACAAAGGAAAGATAGCTTTCTAGTAGTTCTTCTCTCATTAATATGCATAAAGTTTACTTTTTCCTCCCAGAAGAACATTCCTAGTACTCCCAAGGGAAAAATATACCAGGATGAATCATCAGAACTTTTTCAAACTGTGTGAAATAATGTGAAATATAATGTTAATTCATTTAAAAAACAAATTGGGTATATATATATATATATATATATATATAAAAAAAGGAATATGTGCTGTACGTCACAGATAGCCGGCTAACTTTTGTGCGTGTTGCAAGCATTAAATCCATCCTGCCCTCGTCCTACTTTGAGTGCAGATAGGCTCAGTGTTGCTCATTCCAAAACATAAATCTTCTGGTGAAGACGTTCTTTTGCACGTATGCTTTGGGTCATTCCTCTTCATCTTCATCTTCATCTTTGGCTTTCTACTGGAAGGTTCAAGGTTATGTTCCAAAATCAACTGGTACTTTGGAATTCCCTCCACCTTGACTGAGGGCGGACTCACACTAGGTCAACTGCACCCTGCCTCGGGCCTACCAGCACATCTGGCTCATGTGAGCGCACTGATTCGCGTCCAGGTGCTCCTCTGGAACGAGTGGAAAAGGTAGGCGATTCCATGCACGCACACGACACGTGCACCATGGCGGAATCATACAATGACAGTAATGTCATCGCTCCTCACAGGTTATGAATGATAACCGACACGATTCATAATAGAAACACAATAAAAATACTCAAAATGATTAAAGAGTCAAAACTACAGCACTCCCCCCCTTGACTACGTTTCTGTGCGTAATAAAGACGTGTCATTCAATGAATGCAACCACTCCTCCTGTAATTAAAAGTACTGATAGTGAATCTGCCAAGAACAATATTGTTCAGGATAGCTCCGTCTGCGATACAATACGATCGGGCTTATTGATCCTATTAAGTTTTTAAGCATCTGACTTTGCTTCGGACCCTGTAGCCAGAGCAACAGAGGGTCCCCCGCCTCCGGTTCTACAGTAAGACCAGGTCTCATTTTTCTAGTCGCATTGGCACGACACGGTTCCAGCATCATGCTTTCAGTCAGGTCCAAACGTTATATGTGTAAATGTTTACAGAAGTCTGTGCTTGAGCCAACGATGCCTGGTGCTGGTCCACAAGCTGTCTGACCAACGCTCTTACTAGCCCCTCCATCATCCAGTCCAGCCCATTTCTTTTCTTCTGGGCTCAGATGGGGGTCACATGTTTCTGACCCAAACAGGTGAGAATAAAAATCCACAGGGTGGTTCCTCATCTGTTGTGGATCTGTAGTCATGCCACCTCTTGGCAAGTGGAGGAAAGTCATCAGCCTCTGTTGGGCCACGGTTTTCTCGACTGCAGAAAAAAGGAACGCGGAGTGTATATGTCCCCCTCTGCACTTTCATGTTGGGGTTTCTCATGGAACCCTCGTGGAGCTCCTCAAGGTTCTGATGACCACATTGACTTTTACTGTGGTGTGTGGTATACTATGGGCATACAGAGACGTATAAATAGCTAATTGGGCCAATTTGGACATTTTTGACTTGGGGTACTATTTTAGCGGTTTAGGCATTAATGGTTGTATGTTGAGTTATTTTGAGGCAAACATTACAAAACAGCAAGCCAATAAACGAAACAAGCTCAATAACTCATGATATACAGTTATGCTGTTAAAACAATAGGCAGAGCAAAGAGAAGATCAGCAGATGAACTTGACTCACCAATTATTGACCTGTAGGAGTGTCAGATTTGTTTGACTGGCTATTTGTTTCTTTTCATCCTCCGTTGGATACGGATGCTACAGAGGGGAAGGACGACACTTGTTTTTTTGTTTTGAGCAGTTCAAGATTTCCAAAATAAGAGCTGATGCAACACAGACTCACCCCGATGTGCTGAAAAAGCCATGAGCGCATGACATTCGTAGCCTGTTTGGGTAAAACCCCACGCTTGTTTTTTGTCGAGCTGTCCTCGTGGTTGAAGAGATTCAAGTCCTGGTGAAACCGCAGCTGGAGCTGAGCGGACAAACATTTGGTTAGCCAAAAGCAGATTCAAACCCTTGACCATGTGGCTTACATGCGAACTACTTCTGTAGTTTGCCACCGTGCAGCCTATTTTTGTTGCTAGCAAAAATAACAAATAACAGCCAGTAAAATATGAGAAAGACATCTACTGTCGGTACCTGATTGTTTTGGACACGTAATGACCCTGGAGAAATGGCTTGTGTTACGACCTGGCCCTGAGGAGTGACGACTGTAACAGGCTGATACACCGTGCCACCTGTGATGAACGCACAAATGCACATAACACAGTTTGTACAGGTATGAGCAAAGAAAGCTTCATCAAAAGGGTCCTTGTCGACATGACTACATTACAACTGCGATCACGACAGGACAGTACCTGTAGGTGGGGTAGTATGCCATGAAGACATACCTGCGACCACCTGGGTGGGATTGACTGCTGTGACGGTGACATTTCCTTGCTGCAGGGCGGAAGCTGGCACCACAATTTGACCATGAGGACTCCCTGAGATGGAGCTGGGGGCCTACATATCAACAGGCATTAGACATTTCCTTTTTCGATGACTTTGGCATGACCTTCAGTATAAGCTTGTGTGTCCGACCTGGGATTTGGTGGGTGAGAAACTTGGGGCCTGTGCTTGAACAGGTGAGTATGGGCTACCAGGCTCTCCACTCAGCAGGGTCTCACTATTCATCTTAGTTTTGAGGCAGGCAATGTATCGGCTGCAGAAGTCCTTACACAGGTCACTCACCTTCTCTAGCTCCAGCAGGTGGATTCGCAGTACCTGGATGGCTTTTACCATCTGCAGGGCACACACAAAAAAAAAGTTTTAACCACACTACCATCAGACTTTGGAACTTTGAAGTGAAATAACGGGCAATACAGGTGGTCCTCCGGTTACGTCAAAGTTTACATTCCTAGACTGATGTAAGTCGAGTTTAAGGAGGTTAGACACGGACATGGTAATAAAACAATAAAGAAGAAAAAAATGCAACAGTAATAACGATAGAAACACCTAACCGTTGTGTACACTGTCGTGTTTAAGAGTTTTGTGATATCCTACTGTCTGTGAACATGACGTTTGTGTGGGTGCGGGAGGAGGACTGCTGCTAGCAGAGAGGACAGTTGAGTTTGCTGATGTTGTTTTGGTGTGGTTACGGCCAACAGTAGCCTGCTTTGGTTTTGCAATTAAGAGATTGTTGATGGACCCCCTCCTTGTCATCCTTCCCACGTCCGGGTAAACGTAGTGTATTCTTCTGCAGTACACAGAGCTGTGACTAGCTCGAGAGAGAGTCTTGTGTTTATTAATGTTTTTCATTCATTTATGAACAGCATATGTACCTATGGAATGGTGTAAGCAGAGGACCACCTGTATTACTATGAGACGGCTAAGGCCTACATTAACTACGGATTGGAGAAATAATGTGGCTTCACTGTGGAAAGTGACGCTAGTATTCCAGGAGTTTCCATTTCATGGTAGGCTTGAGCTTTGGTGCTTCCTGAACATCTGAATCAGTTTCCTTTCATCTGAGGGAAGGGCTCTTCTTCCATACCTTGGCAAAGTGCTGACACATCCAAATAAATTGTACCTACATACAACTGTTTGAACTGATAATCTTGTTATACGACTTTGCCAACATGTGATACGGGCACCACATCGCCTCTACTCCATTCATTTTCAATGGATCCTGTAAGTTTGTGTTGTGTGCGTGTCATCGTGCACATGCTGGCTTGCGACACAATCCCAGAAAGTTAAAAACTTTTGATTGCGGTCGCCCAGACGAGAACCAATCAGCGGGAGCTTCATTGATCGACCAATTAGAGGAGAGGATGCTAACCAATACGCTATCAAACCCCTGGAAGACTCATACAATTCGCTCTGGATGTGTAGCTGGTCACAGCTGCTCGTCGCCTCCCATGTGCACGGTTTGTTACGCTTTGTCAATGCGTTCCGCCAATCACAGTAGTTTGTCGCCTCTCGTGTTTGGCGCCCATAAATCTACAATTCTCCTTTTCAAATCTATACTGAGAGCCTGGGACTTTCCCATTGTTCTGAGGAATGTTTTATATTGCCAAACATGATGCAGTCAACCATGTTCACTAACAAGAAGTTAGGGCTTGGCCTTATCAAGACATTGTGGAATCTTCAGAACCACTTGTAAAAATTATTAACAAATTAGAGCAAATTGAAAATAAATTAAAAAATGTGCAGCCACTTCTTGTTTTTAAAAATCACTGCTGATGTATGTTGCATAATTCCTCCAACCTTGGGAAAAGCTGTTCAAATAAATAATTTAGGGCTCAAAATTGATAGGACACTCATTCCCATGATGTGTATGGAAACTTCTGTAGAAACAGTACATGCTGGAGCCTTGGTCTAGACCCAGACCCCAATGGAAACCTTTTTTATGTGAGGAATAATACAGAGCTGACAGAGCTGACAACCTTTGGTGTTTGCAATCCAGTCAAGAATCTGAAAACTCAATGGTGGTGTATCTGTATCCGATGTATCTCACCAAGTTATCAAGTTCTGGGTCTTCACTGAAAAAGGGCTTTCCTTCCTTCTCTTGACAGCGAACAAAGTTCTCAATGTCTACATCGAAGCTTGCCGAGGTGATGCAGTCAGAGCTAAGCGTTGACAGCTCACACTTCTCAAACAGCAGAGCCAACAGAGGGAAAAGGGGGTGTCTGTAAATGACAAAACACAGACACACACCAGACAGCTTTTAGTAGTGGCACTACTATGTGCTAATTTCATCAGACCGTTCTTTCAGCCTCCATAGTATATACAGTGGAACCTTGCTTAGCATCATTAATCCCTTCCAGGTCTGACTCTAACCGAAACGGAAGTTACCCGAATCAATTTTTCCCATAAGAAATAATTTACTGGAAATCCAACTAATCTGTTCCAGAAAGTCAAAAATATTAACACAATACATATTTGTATAGTCTTACAATTATAGTTTTACATGCATAAACAATTCTAAATGCATATAAATGACAAATGAAAGCGATACGTGAACATTTAAGGTTACTTTTACCTTCATTGAAGCCGTGACTGTTCCCAGTGACACAATGGGGCAGCAAGATCAACAAGGACGCCACCTTCGTGTTTTGTCAGGAGTTATGTATTGAATTCAATGGTGTTTCTCACCTTCGTTATCAAATGCTGACACTTGCAACTTTCTTTGGCTCAATTTTGGAGAAAGACTGTTGAATTAAAATAACTCATGGTAAAATAGGAAGGTGGTATTTTGTGTTAGAGTAGAGCAGTATAGTCAACCGCGACTGACATCATAGACAAGCGACGCAGCTGACTTCCGGTTCCTGACGCTAACAGAGGTTCCGCTGCATGTTGAATGAATATGAATATGAATATATATATATATATATATATATATATATATATATATATATATATATATATATATATACATACACACACTGAAGGGAATTTTTAATGCAGCGATGTGTCTTCTATTAATAGTATACTATATGTGGCAACAACACACTATAGTGCTATTTGAACCCGCTGTCACAAAAGACCAACAATGTAGTCGTAGTAGTACACTGTGCAGCCTGTCTCTTGTTGAGCCTCAGAAAAAAACAGTGTAAAACAAAGTGTTTGACTGAAAAGTATATATATATTTTATATATTAATTGTTCAAGTGAAATGTGCATCTGAGTATCAATTTGTCATATTTAAAAAGATGTTCGAAATCGAATCAAATTAAATCGAATTAAAATGTGTTTTGTGTTGGCTCGCTGTGTTATTTTTGCACAACCTTAAATTCAAGCTACACATTTTTTTCATTCAATGCAAGATATTTGAAAAATTTGAGTTGAAGGGGTAATGGTGGGTCCCGCTGCCAAAACAGTTGACAACCACTGCTTTAGACCACAGTAAAATCTTGGACTATTTAAAATTTTGTAATAATGCTTAATAATAATAATAATAATAATAATAATAATTTATATTTGACAGAAGTTATGTGTCAGCGAGCCATTATTCAAGAGGTGTGACATTCTGTCATGGTTTTCTGTCACTGTGCAATTTCCAGTGAGTAGCGAGACACACGAGACGCCTGAAAAGCATGTGGGTCAGGATCTATTGAATGCGAGTGGGCAGTACATCAGATATACAAGTCACAAGTAATGTAAGTAGCAACCCGAAGTTAAGAGTTATGGGTCATATGACGAAAAAAATAGTTTGTCTCCATCAATCTTAAGGCAATGAAAACAGTTGTTTTTTTTATAAATACAGTCTTCAACAAACAAAACTCAAAAGCAGGGAACAGAGACGTAGTTCTACCTATATATGGAGGCTTTGTCCACATCCATGGGCGTCTGTGGCTCTGTGAGAGTCGGGCTGGGTGCCTCTGCTAACATCCCCTCAAACTTCTCCTCCGAATCACTCTCTACCTTTGCTACACCTTGCATCTGCTGAAGAAAAACACAACAAATAAACAAACATGTAATTCAAAAGCACTGGAAAAAAAAAATATAGCAATGAAGTGGCAAACAGCGACAAAAGATGAAAAAATAGAGGCGGAGTTAGCTCATCATTAAAACATCATGTGAAGGACCAAGGGAAGCCGGAGGGCAAAGACACTAACAGAGGCTTTCTTCATGATGACACCATCTGGCTACTACGGCCAAAATGTTTGAAAATGACTCCAACTACATATACAGTACGTGTATCTATATAAAAATACTTGTGCGTACACAAAAAATAAATGGTAATGCAGAGCAGATAGTTTACAAGACAGCAACTAAAGAGCTACAGTATCATGCTGACTTTCAATAGCAACAGGTCATTTTTCACAATAATGAATTGTAAAACCAGCTTTCATTTAAATAAGAGTATAACCTCTAAAGTCAAATGCCTCATTAGTAACACAAGAACCTGGAGGCTGAAAAGTCATGTCACGCAAACATGAGCACCAAAAGAAGACATCATGCAATTATTTTCCACAGAGAAAAACAACTATGCAGCATGATTTGGTGAAAAAAAAAAAAAAAAAGTCTATACAATCTCATTGCCAGCCTGCCATTATACTGACCCAAAACACTATATAGCATGTGTGGGAGGGGCCCTTTACAAGGGCCACGGAGTGAGTGGTGTATATGTACTTACAGATACATCTCAAAACATTAAAATATCATAAAAATGTCCAATACTTTTGCCACTCATTTCAGAAAGTGAAACCCATACGCAATATTACAGTATAGCGATTACTTGCACCAAGGTAAATATTTCAAGCCTTTATTTCTTGCACTTTTGATGATTATGGTTTACAGTTAATGGAAATCCAACATTCAATGTCCTAGAATATTACACAAGATCAATTAAAAATGTAGAAAAGTCAGGCTTCTGAAAAGTATGTTACTTTCCATCCTTCTATACTTTGT
The DNA here is from genome assembly GCF_027744805.1 of Dunckerocampus dactyliophorus. NCBI lineage: Eukaryota > Metazoa > Chordata > Actinopteri > Syngnathiformes > Syngnathidae > Dunckerocampus > Dunckerocampus dactyliophorus. Next base: position 24,143,082 of record NC_072827.1, read on the forward strand.
TGGGCCTGAACTTGATTTTCAAAATGACAAAATGAGGTTGTAAAGAAACAGGTGTTTGTGACGGGTGTCTTTTCTCCAAACAACAAGTTGGACTTGTTATTTGTCTTCATTAACACATAATCGGTCTGTGTGGGTCAGAATGCTTGCTGGTTGGTATACCAAATACTTGTATCCCTCAATCAAATACACATTCAATTTGTCCCGTTTATCGATGTTTTGTACTCCGTTGGTTACAATAAAAGGTACCATAAAAATTCTGAACTGTTCATATCTTTGTAAAGGGGTAAACTAAAAAAAAAAAAAACTCAACAGGGGATCAAATACTTCTTTTCGGTACTGTGTATGTATAAACGTCGATATGTATCGAAATACATTTCTTTACTCACTAAATACCTCAAATGTCATACTAAAATAGGTTGTGCACAACGAATATAGAAGAAAAGCAACTAGAGGCGTCACAAGACGGCATGTGAGATTGGGTCCATGACAACGGAGAAAAGATTTTAACATTAATTACAACAAATTGGGCATACTGGCTTGTTCGTGTGTATTGGCAAGACAGGCATTTCTACAGTATCATATCAGAGGACCAATGCCATCTGATTAGCCACTACTATACTTTCCATGTGTGGGAAGAAAACAAAACCTAAAATGTCTAGTGTCAGTAATACCTTATTACACATATTCAATACATTTGTCACACTTTCTCACTCACCTGCTGCTCCCCCTTGGAGTATTTGTCAATGGAAACCGAATGGGCTGCCATCACCTTTACTGCAGATGCTGAAAGCACTGAGGCATTATAGATTGTGCCAACAGGTGGGCAACCTAAACAAACACACAATTGGAAGTTTATGAAGCGATATATCTCAATGACTATGTGGTAAAAATCTGTTTTGTGAACTGTGCCTTGAGAAGAGGGGTTTTCAAAGTTTTTGGGACCACTGACCGCTCCTGGGAGAGACATTTTTCCAATGACGACCTTATCCACATCAATTTCTTTCACCTCCAACAATGATCTGGATCCGTTGTTACTCCACCAGAAGCTAAATAGCTAGTTAGAGTGTTGTTTTAGTGGAGAATTGAAAATCACGTCAGCCCCTGCCAAAGAGCTATAAACGACTCAAGAAAAAAATCAGAAGGCCGGGATGACGCCGCTGAAGCACAATTCAGGATTCCTGGGCAAAATGAGAGATTTACCTGGCAGAGTTTTAAATGTACTAAAACTAATTTAAGTGCACATTATTGGCTCAGAATGTTTACTGGCCTAGTGGCTGCTACTCGGAGTTATGCACTTTTTAATAACCATAACTTAATTCAGCTATAGCAAGAAAAAAAAAGTTGCGGGGCTCCTGGTCAGCATGAGAATACCTTCCTTAGAAAACTATTAATGAATATGACTCGTTATTGCACATATTTATTCGAATATGCAATAATTATTTACTTGTAAAACGAGACGTCAACAAATTGTGAATGTGCTGTGTCAATCGATTGTATACTAATCAGCATAAAAGGTCACATAAATAGAATCACATTCATTGACTTAACTACATTTGCCAACATGTGAGTCGTCGTGGGTTTCATAAAAAGAGATCAAATCCTGACATGCTTTCCTGTAGCACCAAGGAGCTTACTCTTTGCGTTACCCTGGAACTTGTTTTAACACACCCACTGGGAGGTTAGCTTGTAGCCTTGTATCAGCTACAGCTACACGGATGTCTTTTGTGGCGGCAAAGGGTGATCCCAAACGACGCAGCCTGTCGTGTAAATGCATCTTTGCTGTTATTTGCCATACCAACATTCACACACAATGGCAGGGTGACGTTATGCCACAATGCTGCCTCTCGCCTGTAAACATGTCACACATTCGGGTACGTTAAAAAGCCAAGGAGCCGAACCGTAGCTAACATTAGCAAGAGAGCTAACTGTTATTTAGAAGTGTGCTCGCGTGCTGCTGCAATGAAGCCTAAAGGCAAACCGCCATGTTTATCATGCAACGAATCACAGCCAAAACCAACTCTCCTAACAAAATAGACAATAGTGGGAGTCGTATCTGAGACCTTGCGGGCCGATACATATAATGCGGGGGAAATGGCTTTGGGGTTTGCCCTGTTGGTTTAATCAGCCATAAGCTGTGTCCGGCATCTTTTTATTTATCTGTATGTAATAAAGCAGCATCGTACGTTTAACCGAAAACGTTCAAACATGAATCAGTCATTCATGAGACAGCTGCCCTCTTATTCCCTCCCCTCCACGCTAGCAATACAGCTGTCGGGCCTCGTTTGTAGCGTTAGCCTTGTGCTTTTCCACAACCCTCATCTACCCCCTAACGGCGACATATTTACCCCCCTTCTTCCCCCTTGTACACACAATATATTTTCATGGTACTCTGTCGCTTGCCTCGCTTATCAAACATTCGCTGCCCCGGCGAGGTCCGCATTTCTCGCCCCGGGCCATTTTAACGTGCGGCTCAGATTGTTTGATTGATAGGGACAGAAAAAGAGGGATTTTGAGTGACAGCTTACCTGAGTGCCAATCTTCGTCACACTGACAAGCGGCTGCAGCAATCGGGACCCGCAGTTGTCGCGATGCGTCATCGCGTACGGGCACGCAGGGACGTTTGGTGCATTAATATTTATAAGGTGGGCGGACAATGACGTTGTGCAGAACGCTATTCATTTATATCCGGCAAATGACGGCGATTTGGTGAATCGTAGTTGTTTTCCCTCTCTATTTTGAGCTTGTTTGATGTATTTCCGTCGAAACAAAAGCACATTACAAATGCTAGCAGATAACGCAGCGTATGGAAGCAAGGTGACACACTACAGGCGATCATTTGAACTGTAACATCGAGTGCCCCCTTTACTACAAGACAAGTCAATCGTCTTATAATGCACGTATAGCGTCACAGGACCTTGCTCCATTTCAAATGAATACACATGCTGGACATATTAGCAATTGTACCATTCACAATAAGTTAGAGTTATTGGGCTTTCGGGTGAAAATTCAGGATGAACTTAAAATGCACAATAACCTTTATGTGAACTGAATGTGACTTTAACCTTTTCAATGCACATGTCCTACTGTAGCATTTTTCAGCATTTGCTGTAATTGCTGCTCTCTAACATTAAGCTGAATAGCTAAATTCACAACTGTGTGAATGTACATTTCCTGGTTCAAATAGAATTAGTATCTAAACTCCTCTTCCTTTTGGCATCACCTAAAAATTGATCAACACTAAGTTCACCTGTAAAAGGTAACGGTACATTTAACAATTTTACGCAAAAATCCCTTGTGTGCGCAAGAGAAAACCATTCACATTCAATGCCAGTATAGAGCCCTGATAAACCAAACCATACATGTTTGGGGACTGTGGGAGGAATCTGGAGTACCCAAACAGAACTGATGCATAACACACAAACTCTTGCTCATACTGCTATTCATCGCACAACAGCAATACAGGAAAAAAACACAAATTACAGTCCATTCCCATAGCATACTCAGCATTCATGACAGATTTTAACACCTAATTCCAAACACAAAGAACCGCATACATATGCATATTCATGACAAGACCTTTTTATCCGGCATTTTATTTTTTATGTGTTCATATTTTTACAGCTTTATAACAGATTGTGTAAAGCTATTACCACCTGATCAATCATCTTTCATATTTATTCAACGGTTGTAGCCACCTTAGCTATTCTAGTGTCGGGGTGATATTCTTCCAGAAGAAGGTTGAGGCAGACGAAACTTGGCCATCTCTACATCCAGGTCTGCAAAGGTGAAGGGGGTGTAGTCGTGGTGTTGTTTATTCTTGTAAGTGCTGTTATCAAAAGCCTCTTCGGATTCAGGAGGTGCCACGGTTGCAGCTTCTGCAGGAGGGAATCAAATGTATATATATGAACTTGAGTAATACAGATGTTTTCATCATTTATGAAAAAAAAGTGTACTGTAGTGTCACAATCACTCTTTTTGAGACAACAAAAGCTGCAATCACATATTGAAATGTCCTTCTCCGATAAGCTTTCCATGTAAGGTAATCTGAAGGGACTAATCATTTACACATTCACACATTCTGACAAAGGTGTTTTATGGTGGGCCATTTCCTGTGGTGGCAGGCTGCATTACCCCGAAAAGCGTGAAGCCATGTGAGTGACAAGTCATGCTTAGGAGAGGGGTCTTTTAACGTAAATAAGTTGTCAGAAACCCCATCTGTAAAAGAGTATACCAGCAAATTGCGTCATGTCTCGCAAACATTTAAAAAGTGAATTTGCACACATGTTTTTCATTAGTCAGTGCTGTGTAGTGAGGCATCTTGACGAAGAGCTACACCGGGTTAAAAGAAAGAAGAAGAAAAGAAAATGTCATGGGCAAAGGAGTGAGGGTTTTTTAAATGATGTCCATTACGCAGCTTATCAGAACCATTAAACGCATGACAGTTCAGATACAAATTAAAAACCATTGAAAGAAGCTGAAAGTTGCATCATGAAGACAGAGAAGAAAACATGCACAAACGACTATAGACACCAGCAAATTTGAACAGAAATAAGAAACAATGACTGAATGCTTGAAAAACTAGCTGACAAAAGATGACAAGGTACATGCACTGATACTGTATGACCTTTAACTTCAACCCAACCATCGTGTTAACATAATATTGATTTAAGTGCCTTTTAAATCAATATTGTCCTTGTCTTGGCAAACATTTTAGTAATAGGTACATTTTAAATACTTTGTTCATTGTTTTTTACATCAAATAATAACCAACGACAGTATGAGGTCAGGTTAAAAGTAGTAATTGGTAGAGAGAATAACCCATATGAATAAAGTTGACAAGGTATTACAGTTCGGTCAAAAAATATTTGGAAAAGATAGTTTTTATGACTTTGCCTCTGTACAATCCCACAACTGATTTGAAATGAAACTTGTGATTGCATGACAGACTATCCCCATGTGGGACAATCTGTATTTGTTGATGCCTGTGTGTTCGGACAGTCATTAGCCCCTTTCACAATGACATTCTGACTTGGCGCATCTGAGACCTAACAGTAGAACCTGAGACAGTATTTCACGACAGTGAGTACAAGTCTCACATCTTCTCAAGGGACGATTTTATAGAACTAAAACTTGGATATACTGTCGAGTGACCACACATTCACTATCCACTGAAAATTAAATCAAATGGCAACATGAGTATACCCCGACACACCTGTACGTGTTGTTGAAACATGCAAGCCACCTGCCCTATTTATCACGTTCATGTTTTTGCCTGCTCCACAGGACCATACACTTTGAACTGTTAAATCTGATTCTTTGGGTACAATCTTCTCATAATGTCCAACGGATGTCGACCAAATGGAAGGCTGGAGTGTGAGACTGACAGGTGGGTGGGCACAGCATCTACCGTAATGCAGTCACTGTGCCTGACAGTCATGATGAAGAGAGAGTTGAGCCAGAAGGCAAAGCTCTGAATTTACGGGTCAATACGTTCCTACCATCACTTATGACCACAAGCTTTGGGTCGTGACCGCGAAAACAAGCACCCGAAATGCGTTTTATTAGTAGTGTGGCTGGACTCACCCTTTCAGATAGGGTGAGGAGCTCGGAAGGGGCTTGGAGTAGAGCTGCTGCTCCTGCACATCATGAGGAGCCAATTGAGGTGGTTCGCGAATCTAGTTCGCATGCCTCCTGGAGGCCTCCCTAGTGAGGTGTTTCAGGCATAACCAACCAGCAAGAGGCCCAAGGTTAAACCAAGGACATGCTGGACGGATTATGTCTCTCAGCTGGCCTGGGAACGCATTGGTGTCTCCCCAGTGGAAGTGGAGAAGGTGGCTGGAGACAGGGGAGTCTGGGCTTCCCTAATGAGACTGCTGCCCCTACCATCCAGACCCAGGTAGGCTAAAGAAGATGGATGGATGGGTGGGTGGATAGTGTTGAAAAAAATAAAAAACAGACAAATGCTGCCAGCATTGGTACAGAGTGAAAGTGAAGGTGATGTATGTCCACAGACCTGAACCCAATCGAGCACTTGTGGGGCTTCCACACAAGTTGTCCAACATCCACCAGCTCTGTGATGTCACCATCAGGGAAGTCCCAATCTGATATTGATATCGGGCCGATATCAGCAAAAAAAAACAAGTACAGATACAAGTAGTCGATTCAAGACTCCGCCCCAGCATGTCTCCCATGTGACAAAACAGCATGTGCTAATGTGTTGAGCATGGCGTAGGCGTGATGTCGGCCGTGTATATTTTTCGTTAAAGTCTGAAAATGACATTGCAGCTGAGTGTAACACTTGTCATGCACAAGTTTCCCGTGGTGGCACAGAACTGGGGAAGTTTAATACTGTCCCTTGAGAAGGTATTATATTTGCCTTTGTCATTCACACTGAACCCACCTTTGTGGGGCACTCTTGTGTCAGTGTGGCATTTACATAGAGATGCGGCTTCCTGGGATCAGATTACAGACGTGGGGACAAATACAGTACTTATCCGACAGTCCTTTCTTTCAACAGAGCAGTGTATGAGGCATGTCCCGGGTGTTAAACTTCAAATGCTCGTGCTGGCAAGTCGGAAGTCGGCACCCTTTTTCACACTGCTAACATAATGATACGCCTGTGATACTATCTCAGAACTCAGAAAATTTGGGAGTTGATTTGACTCCCCCATTCCATGCCAATGCTTTTGACACTGACCAGCCTCATAGCTAAAAGGCGCAAAAGCTGGCATTTTCATTGGCAGTGTGAAAGGTGCTATTGACTGCAAAGGATTTTTATCCAAGCATTTACACTTGTGATTATATTTAAAATTATGCTACTTTGCCAATACGTTTCTGCCACTGAAAATTGAAGTACTGTGCAAATTGAACAGAGTACTCTGAAACTATTACATTAACTGGATTCAATTGTGGTGGTGTATAAAAGCAAGATCAAAGGTATGTCACTGTTCAAATAATTCTGGACCTCTTTTAAAAGCCGTTACAGCAACCAGGAGATTCCCGATGAACACATTTACTTTACACCAAAAATATTCTGAGAGAAGGACTAAGCAGATTAATTTGGTTGAAAGATCCACAAAGAATAAAAAGGTATAGATTTAGTGGATTGGGTGTTGTAGTGTGTACCCTCAGGTGGTTCAACTGGGGTGCCTGTCTGTAGCTCTTCTCTCACAGGGTCCAACAGCTCACTGGTACTCTGTATTGGAGTGGAGACTTCCATCATGGAGGCTGCCTCATCAGTAGCTGCTCCAGAAGGGACAGCATCATTCACTGGTAATGTGGCAGTTCTGCTGGGGGCTTCAGCGGTTTCTTTAAGGACTACAACTCCTACAAGGGGGACTACAGTATTTGCAGAGGATTCAGCACATACAGGCTCTGTGGTTTCCACAAGGGCATCATTAGTTGGGTCCTGTTCAGGAGATGCAACCTCAGTGACAGCTTTGATTGCAGTTTCTTTTTCACCAACTGGGACAGTGGGTGATGCTACATCCTCAATTAGCTCTGAAGGAGAAACTGCCTGAGCTTTTTGTAATTCGCTTCTCTTGAATACATCTTCAGATATGTCTTGATTTTGTGGGACAGAGTGCTTGACCTCTTCCACAGGACTGATATCCTCTGTGGTACTTCTGGATGCTTCTGCATGTGCAGCACCTGCTGGCAATGACACTTTAATGGCCTCTGGCAAAGCCCCCCTCTTAGTTTCATGAGCCCCTTCCTTCACTTTTGATGTGACTTGTTGGAATTTTGCTTGTGTATTCTGTGGGAATTCTGGCACCGCTTTCACAGAGATTCCAGTGTCAGTGTTGTCGGAGTCAGAGTCAGAGTCAGAGTCAGAGTCAGAATCAGAATCAGAATCAGAATCAGAGTCAGAGTCAGAGTCAGAGTCAGAGTCAGAGTCAGAGTCAGAGTCAGAGTCAGAGTCAGAGTCAGAGTCAGAGTCAGAGTCAGAGTCTTCACTGGCCAATGAGGATGGGCTAGCTTCTGGGGAGGGCGTCTTGGTGGAGGCTGCCTGATCTGGGGGTACAGCTGGAGTGAATGCTTCATCTATCACCGGTGGAACTGTCACCACAGCAGCATGCAAGGAAGGAACTGAATCGGAGAAAACCTCCTGCTTAGTAAGAGCTGGTTCAAAACGAGCAATGACAGGCAATTTGTCCACTCCAGTATTAACTGACGCTGCTATACCTAGAGGCTGTGTTGGAACAACTGCGTGGTTTGAAACCCTAACTGGGAAGGCAACCACTGTCTTGTATGCTAGTAGGGTTCCTCTTTCATCTGGACCATGTGGTGCTGAGGAAGACGATAAATGCGACAACTGTGGTTAAAAAAAATAAAGTGACAACTAATATCAAAAAGCAAATATAAAGACAAATACCATACATATATTTTTCATATTTGTACATGCAACAATTTACTGTAGTGGTGGCACAAACGGCAAATTATACAACTTGTACTACTCTGTGGGGGGAAAAAGTTCATTTAATTTAAACACAGTGGGCACAAATGAAAAACTGACGGCGGGTACCATAATATTTCGGAGCTATTTTCTTGATCAACTTAAAAAAATGAAAGTTTCTTACGTTGTCCAAATAAGTTTGATTCATTGATTGTGGTTTGAGCAATAGTTTGATTCATGCCAAAAATTAAAATGTTAAATGTGAATTTATTACATCTTTTAGTAATTCGATTGAAATTATAAATATACACTACCGGTCAAAAGTTTTAGAGCACCCAACTTTTCCAGTTATTTATTGAAATTCAGGTCATTCAAGTTCAATGAATAGCTTGAAATGGTACCAAGGTGAGTGGTTAAGTGCCAGAGGTTTAAAAAAAGGGTTAACAATGTGTTCCAAGTTCTGGAGTACAGTACTTACTACCTCCTTGGCCTGCATAAAAATGGCGTTCGGAACACACTGTGGTACTATACCCTCGTGAACATCAGTTGATCAGCAT